>NC_058022.1:152500-372500 GCF_019176455.1 Solea senegalensis | reverse complement strand
TCTGCTCTGAGGACGGAGAGGACAGAAAGGACGGAGGGAGAGGACAGAGGGAGAGGACATTGAGGACAGAGAAGACAGAGAATACAATGAGGACTATGTAGACGGTTTGGACTGGTATTTAGTAGCTTCATTACTTTTGTGGTGACGATTGGGCCTGGGTGGATTTTAATTAGGTTTAAGACCAAGGAGGACTGCAATTGTTGAGACCACAGAGTTCTTTTAGATTGTTCTTAGTCTTGGACTATATGGGTCCCAAGTGGGTTTGTCTGTGGTTTCCATGGTGGCCCCACCTTTGTTTGCTTCCCATGTTACTAAAACCATGCGACCTGCATCATTTGCTCTCTTCAAGTCCATGCCCACAAACCCTCATGGGTCCCACGTAGACATGCTGGCTGGGTATCTGGACTCTTTGTGTTTGACCTTTGGTTCTTCTGGATTGGTGGATTTTGGGGATGTCTTTTGTACTCAATAGCATTGGTTCTAGATCTTTGGGTCGACTGGGATTGTGACGGTCAGAATTGTTGGGTTTTTTGGAAAACGGGACAGTGAGGATTCCTGGTATTGGTAGCACTACTGGGTGTTTGGGCCCACAGGGTCTGGGACTCACTGACTCAGGGCCTCTCCATTCTCCAATCACTTAACGTGTTATTAACCCGCTTTGAGCCAGGGGTGCTTTCGGATTACACAGTTTATTCAATCAATGCATAGTAACGCACCACATTTTACGTCCAGTAACGTTAACAGCGTTGTAACGATGGGAAAAGTAATTAGTTAGATTACCCCGTTACTAAAAAAATAACGTTGTTACCAACGCTGTTCTTTTAAACGGCGTTATTCCAAACACTGGTCCACTGACATGATCTGTTCATGAGAACATGGTTCTTCTGGTTCCAGTAAAACCAAAATAAGGGTCCATGTCTGTCCCTCCTGGTGGATGTCCTCACTGGGTCACAGATGTGTTGACCTCTGTACTCAGACACAGAAACTATGAAGTGGTCTTCACCTGATGTTTGATCAGATACACGGTTTTCTTTTGTCCAGCAACTGGACATAGAGGTGGCTGACATGAAGAAGAGCTGGAAGACTGTGAGAGGAGTCCAGCAACATCTGCAGGTGAAGGAGGTGAAGGAGGTGAAGGAGGTGAAGGAGGAGGTGGAGGATCTGGCCAAGCTGCTGAAGCTCCATGAGAAGGTGAAGAGGAAGGTGGAGCAGAGTGAGTTGATCCTGGATCTGACGAGCAGCTTCCATCTCACTGTCCAACAGGTCAGTGCACTTCTATGATCAACCCTGACAGGAAGCAGGGGGGCGGAGTCACTGACTGTGCACTGCCGTTGTTTCCTCTGTGTCCAGCTGGAGGCGCTGTTATACGCTAAGCCTCCAGCTGAGCTGAGTCGAGTCAGAGAAGAACGACAGCTGATCCAGAGTCTGTTTGAGAAGCTTTCAACGCTGAAGACGCACATTTGTGCTGCTGCTGCTGCACACACTGTATGTACACACACAAACACAGTACTCTCTGGTACTGTAGAGCTGCAGTAAAGTTGTGGTTCTGGTCTCAGGTGTCAGGTTTCAGTGTGGAGCAGCTGCAGCGCCGCCTTCTGTCTCTCGAGTCTCTCTGCGCGTCGTGGTTGAACAAAGCCGTTCGTCATGAGGAGATGCTCTGCCTTCTCAATGATGACATCATCCAGGTGAGGTCACAGAGCCACAGTCGTGCTAACGTGATGATGCTAACGTGATGATACTAACGCGATCTTGCTAACATGGTGATGCTAACATGATCATGCTAACAACTGGAAAACAACAACATTAGCTGTTTGTTGTGTTTTATTTCATTTGTTGGATCAAGGATTTATTTTTGTGTTTTTTGCTTCAGTCAAAGATGTTGTGTGATGAGACGCTGGCGCCCTCTGTAGGTGAGAGTGCGTCATCACTGGTTTCTGTGGTGAGTCACTGAACAGCAGCTGCTGCAGGAATGAAAGGGAGAGAGAGAAAGAGAGAGAGAGAGAGCGAGAGAGGCTAAATAAAGGTGGTGGGTATTTCCCATCATGCACCTGGTGCTGTGTGTCAGACTCAGTGACTCACAAACTCAGCTCTGAAGAAAAGTTAAAAGTTGAGTTTTCTTTGACCCTTTGTTTTCACAGAGGCAGACATTTTGTTTTAACCCTCTTATGACATCATGAGAATAATCTGGATTCATTTAGATTCCAGATTTTAGATCACGTTCACTTTCCATATCTGTCAGTTATTTAACTGTTTACTCAGAAGATGACGTCACACACGTGGCGGTGAATCTCATCTGTGATTGGACGCTGGTTCCTCTGAAGTCCGAGAACATGAGATTAAAGCTCTGCTTCTCTGCTTTCATGTATTCATTCATCCATCTTCTACCACTGTATCCCCCACCTGAGGGCCACAGGGGGCGCTGTGCTCATCTCAGCTGACATAGGGAGAGAGGCGGAGTCACAGCCTGACTGACAGATCTAGATATGACAAACAGTCCAGGAGTAATGGTAATGAGATGATTGCATGACGACAGGACGGTCACACTACGGTCACATGACGGTCACATGACGGTCACAGGAGGACAGGACGGTCACATGACGGTCACATGATGGCAGGACGGTCACAGAAGAGTTAGAAACAACAAAAAAACAGTGAAAATATATAAATCAGTTAATAAAAAACCACATTTTCATTTAATTTCAACAAAATTGTATCAACACTCGCATATTAACTTGTGAAAGTGCGACCACATGAACTTGGAGGTTGTCATTTTCCAGTCCTGAGTCAGCGGTTTCAGTCGCAGCGCTCCCTGCAGTTGTAATTCCAAATCTTGAACTCGTTCAAACTCCAAAAAATAAAATGGCGGCTCCAAGTAGCAAATGTTTGCCCCCTACTAGTGTCTGTGGACATGTTTTTATGTACCTGTTCATTGAGTGGACAGCATTAGCTTGCTAGTTAGCAGAATTAGCTAGGATGCTAGGATTAACCACCAGTGTTAAGAAGTTCTGTAAACACTGGAACCAGCTGATCTGGGTTCTTATGAATGATTTACTAAATTAATCTTGTATTTGATCATTTTTTTTAAATAATCTAAACCAGTTTCTGTGATTTTTCAGCTTCTTATATGGGAATATTTTCTGGTCTCTTTGCTCCATAAAAACAAAGAAATCATTGTGGTTTGTGGACAAAAACAAGACGTTTGAGAACATCGTCATTCCCACGTTTGACAAAAGAATCCACAGATGAATCGATTTATGAAAAGAATCTTCAGTCTTAGTCAAACCATGACTCATCCAGGCTCGAGTCCTCTCCTGCAGTTAGGTGACCTTTGACCATCCCAGCTGCTGCAGGAGTAGATTCAGTGTCAGGTGTTTGTTGGTTTCTTGTGGTCCTGGTGCATCAGGATGACTGATGAGCTTCACAGACGTGAACAGGGAATAAGGATTAACTGTTCCTGCTCTGGGTTCTCAGTGCTGAGTCACCGGATGATTTAGAACTTGACCTGTTGTCAGGATCTGATTCTTAGTCTGTAAACAAACCACATACATTTAATATGGAGCTGGTTCCTCCTCCACAGCTGTAACAGCTTCCACTCTTCTTTGAAGACTTTCCTTCAGATTTTCAAGTGAATTTTTCAATGTGAATTTGTGTTCATTCATTCTGTCGAGCACTGATGAGGTCAGACACTGATGTTGGAAGAAAAGGTCTGGATCATAATCTCTGTGCCGGTTCATCCCTAAGGTTCTGGATGGGGCTAAAGGTCAGGGCTCTGTGTGGGGTCAGATAAGTTATTTCACACCAAACTCAAAGTCCACCCATGTCTTTATAGTCCTTGCTTTGACACAGTCGTGTTGGAGCAGAAAAAAAACTTCCAAAACATCTCTATACGATTGTCCTTCATTAGAGAGAAGAAGCACCTGGATTCCATGGTGAACTTTACCTGCTCGTCATAGATTGGGTCCCATCATCGGAAACGCCTGGTTCATCTGGATCAAAAACCCTGGATTCTGTTCTTCTCAACATTCACGACCTGTTCACTCTGTCATGATCTGGATTTACCTCCAAACCAAGTTTGTTCTTTTGTTTATTCAGACAAGGAGACCAGAGTGAGTACTGAATTCCACCAACAATGAAACAAGATAGCTTTTCTCCTCATGGATCTCCTGCAGCTGCTAAGGGTTATATACTACCTCAAATGAGGTATTGTAGTTCTGATACTACGTGTTAATCTCTTCAGGATCTGCTGATTGTTCTCGTATTGTCTACTGTTGGTTCTTCTCAGGTTCTCCTTCTGTGGTCTTTCTAAATCAACTTTGGTAGTTTGTGGACTGTTGTGGTGATTGTGTTTCCACACACTCTTAGTAAGTCACCTGTCGAGTGAATTGTTGGACACTTCCTGTTTTTCCTGCCACATTTGGGTAACCTTTGCTACTTTCACAATCCTCTTTCTCGCTCCTTGTCCTGGGTTTCCCCTGACGACTCAGAGGTCTGAGGTCTGCCTCCTCTGACTTCACACTCCCCTGTGTCTGTCTGCGTCTCTCAGCTGTCTTTAGCTGACAGATCAGTCACCTGACACCGCTATTCCCCCTGTCCCAACCAGAAATGTCCCGCTGGATTTAGACCCTCCTGCTCTAAAAATACCCTCAGCTAAGTCCGTCCACATGCAGCCGCGTCAATGCTGAGCTGAAGCTCGGATAAAGCTCAGATAAAGCTCGGCTAAAGCTCGGCTAAAGCTCAGCTTAAGCACGGCTAACACAGCTCTGACCTAAGATGAAGAAGATAAATAATGTTTTTTACTGTGTTAGCAGCATTAGCATGGCTTTAGCAATGGAAACTGATGACCATGAACTAGCGCTGAGCTGATTTGATACGTGGTTTGGGTCAGATGTTTTCATACAACGTTTTGACCAGAGAAATGTTAAATATGACAAATGTTTCAGTAAACACAGGCAACACGGAGTCATGTGACCTGGATGTTAGTGAGGCCACGCCTTTGGTACATGACGGGTTGTGATGTTGGTATTGAATCTTGGTCATGAAGTGATGACTCGGAGGATCCATGATGTCATTAATCTTCATTCAGAGGAGACCATAACTTTTTGGGAAATACCAAAAGTCAGTAGGGTCCACCCTCTGTGGTCCCCCGACTGTAACCCAAACCTTCTTCTTCTTCTGTGGTTTCCAGGCTCAGCTGATTGACTTCCTGTTTTGTCTCTTTTCAGCTGCGTGACTCCTTTAAGGAGCTGAAGAAGAAGTTTAGCAACCTGAAGTTTAACTACCTGAAGAGGAACGACCGAGGCAGGAACCTGAAGGTCGCGAGGAACCAGCGGCAGCAGGTGGAGATGTACGAGTACAAGCTGCAGGTAAATGTCCACCTGTCTTCTGTCCACTCTGTGTCTAGGTGTTCTTACTCCCTCTGATCCTGATCTGGTCCTGCAGGTTCTCAGGAAGCGACTGCAGGGTGTGATAGCACGGCTGGGGTCAGAGGTCAAGGAGGGGGGCGTGGCCCGGGAGACGGAAAATGCTTTGAATCAGCTGGAGAGGCAGATGGTGGAGTTTGAGCGAAGCGTCCGTGAACACCAGAAAACTCTGGACATGAGCTGCAGACTGCAGGAAGCCATGGAGGAGGTGACCTTCACTCATCAGTTCATGCGTGATCACATGATCACGTCAGCGACGCCACATTCACGCTGCGTCTTCTTCCATCAACAGTATCAGTTCTGGTGTGAGGACGCGAGTGCCACCATCGCCCGCGTGAGCAAGTTTTCCTGCGAGTGTTGCAGCACAGACGCCGTGGCTGTTCTTCACCGACAGTTTGAGAAGTTTGTGTGGCCGACGGTTCCTCAGCAGGAGGAGAGGATCGTGCAGATCACAGAGCTCGCCGTCAGACTGCACGGTGGGTGGCAACAAACACATGGAGCGGACTTTTAGCAGATTTAGCTCCTAGCTACATGGAAATGGAACGATTTGGAAAAGGTTTCAGAAAATGTTTTCATCCACAAGAAATGACTCTGAAACTCTCAACAGGCAGTTGGAGTGAATTTAGCATCAGGCTAACGTCTTGATTTTTTTCGCTGAGTCATTGTCAACCAGGCTGAAATGTCACTTAACTGTTAAACTTCACCATTCTGTGTATAACTGTATTAGCATGTATTAGCATGCTATGCTAGTAAAGTGCTACAGCCGAGTCACAAAAACACTCAAAGCAGCACAATTTCCTCCAAAAACAGAGCAAACGTGATGGATTTTGTCGAACTTATCCATGTTTTCATCTTTATTTGCAAGAACAAGTTGCTCGAATGCAAATTCTGTCAAAAACAGTGTGGATACATGCTCTTGTTTACATATTTACCTGCGTATCATGTAGACTTAGCACAGAGTTAGCATCACTTCATGTGTGTGTGTTTCAGGGGTGGAGGAGGGGCGGAGGTTCACTGAGAAGACGGTCAGTAAACACTCAGAGATGATGGCGTCCATTAAAAAGCTGAGTGATGACCTGATGCAGCTGGAGGTCAAACTGAAGGTACAGACGTCACAGACACGAAACATCCTCTAATCATCTGCAGGCTTCACACAGGCCCTTGAAATCCTGGAGTTTGTTTTGATTTGAAATTTTGAAATTTGATGCTCTTTTTAAACTGTAAATTGTCATTTTTGTCTGCGTTTAGATTCCTTTCATTAAATCTGTGTGTTTGAGTTTGTGAGTGAAAAACTGCTCTGTTGTGTTTTCAGCTGCAGAAAGATGCAGCGAAAGAAGTGAAGGAGGAGACACAGGAGAAAGAAGTGAAGGAGGAGACACAAAGAAAGAAGTGAAGAGGAGACACAAAGAAGTGAGAAAGAGGAGTGAGAAGAAGGAGGAGGAGACACAAGAGAGAAAAAAGTGGAGGAGACACAAGAGAAAGAAGGAAGGAGGAGACACAAGAGAGAAGTGAAAGAGGAGAAAAGAGAAGAGGAGTGAAGAGAGAAAGAAGAAGAGAGAAAGAAAGAAAGAGGAGACACAAAGAGAAAGAAGTGAAGGAGGAGACACAAGAGAAAGAAGTGAAAGAGGAGACACAAGAGAAAAGAGAAGAGAGAAAGAAGTGAAAGAGGAGACACGAGAGAAGAAAAGTGAAGGAGGAGACACAAGAGAAAGAAGTGAAGGAGGAGACACAAGAGAAAAGAGGAAAGAGACACAAGAGAAAGAGTGAAGAGAGGAGACACAAGAGAAAGAAGTGAAAGAGGAGACAGAGAGAAGAAGTGAAGGAGGAGACACAGAGAAAGAAGTGAAGGAGGAGACACAAGAGAAAGAAGTGAAGGAGGAGACACAAGAGAAAAGAAGTGAGGAGACAGACAAGAGAGAAGAAGTGAAGGAGGAGACACAAGAGAAAGAAGTGAAAGAGGAGACACGAGAGAAAGAAGTGAAGGAGGAGACACAAGAGAAAGAAGGGAAGGAGGAGACACAAGAGAAAGAAGTGAAGGATAAAGATAAAGATGGAGAGAAAGAGAACAAGATGAAGGAAAACCAAAAGAAGAAGAAGAAGGAGGAGGAGGAGGTTGAGAACATCAGCTCACAGGAGGCTGTTGACATGGTAACAACAATCACATGACCTGTAGATAAACATAAACATGAGATAAGATTCTTCTCTGACCTGTGATCCCAGCAGGAACTGAAGGAGACAGGCCACACCCCCGAGCTGACCACCGAGCATGATGGGAGGGAGGTTCGAGTCAAGAGGGAGACTGCGGCCAATAGGAAGCCTCCGTTCCAGAAGAGCCGCAGTCGGGAGTTTGACAGAGAGACGCTCGTCTCAGAGAACAGGTACACACACACACACACACACAAGTGGACTTTGGTGTGGGAGAGTGAGTGCTTTACAAACTCCTTGCTCAGTGGTACCACAGCCTTTTGACTTAACGGGGATTTGAACCGGCAACTTTTTGGTTATAATCCCAGTTCCCTCTCCACTTGTCCATGGGCTATAAAGATAAAGTGAAACTCTGTTGTCTCTGTTTCAGACAACACTCGGAGAGGTTCACCTCCTCCTACAGCTCCTCCCAAACCCACAGCTTCTCCTGCTCCCCGGTGGAGACCAACCGAGTGGTAAGTTCTGACGTTCAGAAAGAGTTGTTTTCGATCATCTTTTATTCATTTATTATTTTACCCAGTTTGCACCAGGAGGGGACCTGTTGGAGGCGGAGCTCCTGCTCCAGGAAGTAACGTCAGAGGATTTGTTTTTCACTGATGAGTATGAGTGTCCGTCACCTGACGACATTTCCCTCCCGCCGCTGGCAGAGACACCGGAGTCCGGGATGGTCCAGTCAGACACTGAGGAGGGCTTTTGTTTCCACAGCAACCAACAGAACCACGTCCAGTCAGGGCAGAGCGGGTCTGGTTCTGCTGCTGGTGCTGTCCAACAACACAGAGAGTCCTGCTCGACAGAGGGTTGTTCAACTCCACCTGTCACTCTTCACTGTAACACTAGGTCTGTTCATGTGGGCCCCATAAGGGTTACATTTGGGTCCGGGTTTGTCCGTGGGTTCCAGATTCAATATTTTTTCCCTGTCTTGTTACAGGTTCAGATCAGAGTCCATTTCTTTTGTCCAGAGTCCACTGACAGTTCCTGCTCCAAGTTTCCTTAGAAGCAGCCTGAGGACGGAAGAGACCACAGTCAATAAATTCTCGGACACTGCTGACCAATCCCTCACCACCGCTGAACCAGACCCAGTTCACAAGGATAATGCTACAGATAGCAGTTCCAACAAAGACGACGTTTTCCCGGAAACAGAGCCTCAGGTGATTCCAGGTAACCAGGGTAACAACACCATAAAGGTCTCGATCAAAAATGAGACCCTGCCACAGGTTGATACTGTTCCCCATCCTGCAGCACTCAGTCAGATCCACATACCTCCCAAGTCCACTTATGGTCAAGTCCAAACCTTAAATGATGTCCAAGTGGACAAGGCCCCATCACAAAGTCATAGGTTCCACAAATGTGGCACAAACTCGACTGAAACTGCGACTTTTTGTCAAGACAAAAGATTAACACAGATCTTCCCAGGCACCAAACTTCACAGTCCAGTTACCCAACAGACCTTTAAGGTTCAGACCTCCCCATCAGACACTTTCAGCAGCAGCCATGTTTCACACCTCAAAAGACCTTTATCCCAGAGTAAGACCTTTTTAAAGACTGATCAAATCCCCCAGACCAGAGGATTTGCTCCCAGCCTCACAGATTCTGCTTCCCACAAAGTTGGCAGTCTTCTGCAAGATTCTGGGCTCCTCGAGTCCTTGAAAACCAGCATGATCCTTATTCAAGACAGTCAGTCCTACACTGATTGTAGGAGTGGCCTTGATCAGAGAGAACCTTCTTCATGGACCAGCAACGAAACACCCACAGTGGACCTGCCCCAAAGCATCACCACAACGTCCTCTGTGGTTTACTGCCGGTGCTCTCCTTCAGAGAACATACCACAAAGTTGCACGTCTTCCAGGTCAAAGCAAGAAAGCTCCAGCTCCTGTGTTAGCAATGTCCAGGCCTCCCACCCTACAGAACCAAGCAGCATCAGAAGTACCCGCAGCCAACAGATCCACCCGACACTTCACTCCCATCATGAGCCTGTGACCTCCACCTGTACCCAGCAGTGTGTGCATGACCCTGGCATGACCCCCAGCAGTCCTGCCAAGCCCACAGCACACACCAAAGCTTTAGCTCAGCAGGCTAACCCGCATGTCACAACCCCTTCCTCTCTATCTCATCTACTAACTTCAGACCCAGACATTTGTTTGCCCCTGTCCATCCGAGAGGAGATCAGACTGACTCCTCAGATCCAAGGGCCTCCCCTTCCTGCTCCTCCTCTTCCCCAGGGAAAGGCCTCTAAAGCTGGCCCCTCTTGTTTCACCAGGCCCCTGTCTCGAGCCACCGTCATGGAGGGCTCTCCAGTGACGCTAGAGGTGGAGGTGACAAGACACCCAGAGCCCACGCTCACCTGGTGGGTAGCATACAACCAGCTCCACGCTAACACACAAGATTCATGAGATTAGTAAGTGATCACGACTTAAACCTTCAGCAGTTGCATCTTATCTCCACTATTTGGCAACTGGACTTTTGTAAAAATAGACACAGTTAAAGTCAGCCAGCACAATTCCCTGGTTTTATGCTAGCAGCTACCACATGCTGTTAAAGCCTTTGCAAACCAAGTGTTAGTTAGTTTTTCAAACTCACTCACCAGTTAACCTGAGCTTTTACATCCCTGAGTGAAATAACTGCACTTATTTTTCAGATGGGAACAGAACTTTCAAAATATTTCACTGATCACAAAACAAGTTCATCCCTGAATTTAACTCTCCTCTCTTCACCTACTTTTTTAAACATTCTTCACATGATGTCATCATTAAAATAATGTATTCACCTCTTCATCATGTCACACTAAGGCCGATGCTAGCTAAGCAAATCACCTGCTTAAACTCAAACAGTACATTTTAGCAACATTAGCTAACATTTTCTATGAAGTTGGACTGACGTTGACACATGACTGCTCTGTTTATTTCACTTTTATTTAGCCGTTAGTTTACAGAAACACAGATCAGTGACATAGGCTAAACGAAGTGCTGGAACAATATCTAAGACAGTGTCAAAATGCTAAGCTAGTTAGCCGTACTGTTCAGAGAAGGTGGCAGATCATTAGCTAGCTCCAGGCAGAGTAAGCTTTCATGACGACTGTTAGCCAACCATTTCCAGCTATATACGATGATTTGTGTAGAAGACATTTAAGTGATAATTCAGTTTTGGTTTTTTTGTAGTGTGCTTGAATGAGTGAATGCTAACTGTGCTGTGAGCGCCCCCTGTTCTCAGAATAAGCAGTAAAATAATGACCTCCAGCAGAAACACAAGGACAAACAAAACCATCACCTATTACATTCTACAACAGTATAAGTGGAGGAAACTGACGTTTGTGAACCACTCACTCTCCCACACCAAAGCTCATAGAGAAAACCAGTGATTTAAACATCACACACAGGAGCTGTTGATCCACAGCTGCCTCCATCACTAAGTTCAAATGTCTTATTTTAAAGGGGACATAATCAACTTTTTAACCATTTCAATACTTATATTTGGGACTCTGGAGGCCCTACCAGTCGCCAAAGTGTGGAAAAAGAATACTCAGTCATGTTTTCGTGGTCCCCCTGTGTAAGTATAGGAGATAAAATACTCCATGTTGAATTCCCTGCGCTTATGACGGCAGCATGCGCATTTCACCGCAAATGTTACCGCCCCACCAGTAAGTTTGCTTGGAGAGCTCCACCTTAGCTCCACCTTAGCTCCACCTTGTCCCTGCGAGAGTGCAGGTGAGGGAGGAAGAGCGGTATTATGTCAACACGGAGGGACAAGTGTGCTGTTGGTGGCTGCACAGTGGAGCACAGTGTTTTACAGAGGATTTTATATATGAAGCTAATGTGCCGGATAAAGTCAGCAAACGTGTGTTCGTGTGTTCGCACCACTTCACATCAGACTGCGGCCAGCGGTCGCCGTATTTAGTCAGCGACGTACAAACACACACATTGTTAAGAAAAGGTCACATAGAGGTCATAACTGACCATTCTGACACGTCCTAATTCAAAATATTTGTTCAGTACGTCCTCCATGACCGGAGCACACACTCAGTCTGATACAGTCACATACAGCAGCTGTTTATGCAGCGATCAGTGGTGGATCAGTGGTGCTGTCCCTGAGTGTTTTTAACTGATTTACAGTTGGACAGTGTTCGACTCCATCCTTATGTAGGACGTCTCTTCCTGTGACGCCACTCTCGCTGTTTTCTGCTCACGCTGTCATGTTGATATTGTCAGAGAACTAGTGGAGGGAGGGGGAGACGAATGAGGGGAGGGAACAGGAGCTGAGCGAGTGATCGCTGTAAAGAGGACAAATCAGAAACCCCCTGGAAGAAGTGGGCGTGTGTTTGCCTGTGTCTCATTTGCATATAAAGGGACCAAGCACGAAAACCGAGCGTTCTGAAAGGGGCGGGTTTAGCAGGGTTATTGAACTACTATGATTCTTCATCCTTATGGTATTTTGACCAAAGCATGTCACTGACATGTTCATTAGGACACCAGGGAACTATTTTAATGGGGGAAATAGGGTATAATATGTCCACTTTAATGAATCCGGCAGTTGAAATATTTAATTTAGACTTAACTCAGTGACACAGAGTGACCACACGAGGCAGCAGAGGACCAGCAGCTCCTGTGTTAAAATCACTAATTTTCCTGTCGGAAAAGTCCGTCTCACAGTGAGATAAAGACGTGATCATGTGACATAGAGATCGGAAGAAACTTAAACTAACATAGAGTTTATTACATGAGCCTGTGTCAGCAGCAGGGGGCGCTCACAGCACAGTCAGTGAGGTTAGACTTCATATCACCACATTTCAAAAAAACCCTGAACTTTAAAACAAACATTTAAGAGATTGTCGTCACGCTAACAAGCTACATCTTTAACATCTCCAGCTTGTTAGCGGCTACTAATGTTAGCTTGTCACATTATCATTAGCGTTTATAAGTGTGTCTTAATGTTGTGTTACTAACGTGTCGTCACTCTGCTGCCGCCTACCTTCATGTTCTTTCATTAACATTCATGTGTTGGTTCACCTCAGTGCTGAGTCTGAGTCTGGTTCTGGTTCTGACTGTGGCTCTGTGACCTCTGACCTCCTGTCATCGTGGTTACTCCAGGTGTAAAGATGGAGGCGTGGCCGAGGGCGGGGCCAGCGAAAAGCGGGCGGCTGCTCGAGGCGACTCGTCTGGTGACAGGTGGCTGTCGGAAGTATTTGACGTCATGAGCGAGGACTGGCTGACGTGGTTCGGTTCACTGTGCGTCCTCCTGTGGCTCCTGGTCCTCGTCCTTCTCTAGTGTCTCACCTTCACTACAAGAACCTGAACCAGTCCAAAACCTGGCCCTGAACCAGTCCAACACTACATTCACACTGAGAGCAGAGCTAATTTTTATAAAGAACTTTTAATTTGAATATAAAGTGTTTTTTACACAATAAATTTAACTCTGCCTCCTTAAAAAGACTCAAATTTAATAGAAAAAGTAATTCAAGTATTTTTTACATTCATTTGCTGAAAATATTTAAATTTCTCGCTGGAGCAATGATCGTGTCAAGGACGATCACGTGTAAATTAGTAATAAATCGGGACTGGATTTTTTTCAAACTTCACATTAAGTCACGTTATCCGTTATCAGTTCATGGTCGTGTTATAGCTAGGTCATGTCCACAGACACCAGTAGGGGGCAGTACTGAGGAGTTGGAATTACAACTCCGGGGGCGCTACAGTCAAAAAAACATTTACAAAAGTTATCAGGTCATCTTATGCCCGCCCCCTTGACGTCTTTGTACTTTGTGATGCAACATTGCGACGTTTGGACAAAACTCAACGATAACTGACGTACAAAACTTTGCAAAGTTTCAGCGATAACTGACGTACAAAACATCACAAAGTTTCAGCGATAACTGACGTACAAAACATCGCAAAGTTTCAGCGATAACTGACGTACAAAACATCGCAAAGTTTCAGCGATAACTGACGTACAAAACATCGCAGTTTCAGCGATAACGCGTAATTGTTTCAGCGTAAAAAAAAGTTTCGCGATAACTCGCAAAAGTTTCGATAAGCGCAAAACATCGCAACTGGCGCAAAACATGTAAAGTTTCAGCGATAACTAAAACATTGCAAAGTTTCAGCGATAATTGATGTACAAAACATCGCAAAGTTTCAGCGATAACGACGTAAAAACATCAAAGATTCAGCGATAATTGGCGTATAAAACGTTGCAAAGTTTTAGCGATAACTGACGTACAAAACATCGCAAAGTTTCAGCGATAACTGACGTACAAAACATCGCAAAGATTCAACGATAATTGACGTACAAAACATTGCAAAGTTTTAGCGATAACTGACGTACAAAACATCGCAAAGTTTCAGCGATAACTGACGCAAAAACATCGCAAAAGATTCAACGATAATTGGCGTACAAAACATTGCAAAGTTTAGTGATAACTGGACGATAAAACATCGCAAAGTTTCAGCGCAATTACGCAAACACATAAGTTTCAGCGATAAACGACAAAACATCGTAAAGATTAATTGGCGTACAAAACATTGCAAAGTTTTAGCGATAACTGCGACAAAAACATCGCAAAGTTTCAGCGATAACTGGCGTACAAAACATCGCAAAGATTCAACGATAATTGGCGACAAAACATTGCAAAGTTTTAGCGATAACTGATACAAAAACATCACAAAGTTTCAGCGAATGGCGTACAAAACAGCGCAAAGATTCAACGATAATTGCGTACAAAACATTGCAAAGTTTTAGCGTGCGCAAAAACATTGCAAAGTTTTAGCGATAACTACGCAAAACATCGCAAAGTTTCAGCGATAATTGACGTACAAAACATCGCAAGTTTTCAGCGATAACTGGTACAAAACATAAAGATTTTGAAAAAAGTTTTGAAGTTTCCTGCAAAACATCGCAAAGATTCAACGATAATTGACGTACAAAACATTGCAAAGTTTCAGCGATAACTGACGCAACAAATATTTTAACTGAAAAAAGTGAAGTTTGTGGGTTGTTCGATTCTTGTAGTGGAAACACACAATCACACACACACACACTCACACAGACATACACAAAGCATCACCATATATAAGTGTGAGATAAGTGTGAATTTAAATAAAGTTATATATGTATACACACTATATAGTGTGTATACATATATAACTTTATTCCTGGTTGTTGAATAATGTGAATAAAAAGTTTAAAAATAAAAGAGTTGTTTTGTTCAAACACCTTCTCATTTAAAAGTCATTAATTTCAGAGTAGGATTAATTTCAGACTAGGATTAAATCCTCTGATTCAAATTGTGTTCCATTTCATTATTTTAGTTCTAAGTAACTTGTTTTAAAATGAACTGTTTACTTGATCATCATTGTGTTAAAATATCACAAGTCCTGGAATAATGTTTGTTTTGTGTGAATGAAATTAAAGTTTAAAAACATAGGAATTAAAATACAATAGAAACAATAAACATGTGTTTAAAACTATAACAGTGAAGAGATAAAGTAAAGGAGTTGAAATCTGCTGAAAACAACATGTGACCCTGATGAAGGTGTGAAGACGAGCTGGTGAGTAAAGTTTATTCTATGAAGCTGTTAAAGCTCAGCTACGTAAGTGCTGTGTTTTAGCGTTGTTATCTCACTGTGACACACACACACACACACACACACAGCTGCCTCCATCACTGAGTTCAAATGTCTGATTTTGTCTCCAGTGTTTGAAACCCAACGTTCAGATTAACCTCAGTGACACACAGTCACCACACGAGGCAGCAGCAAAAATCACTGGTTTTCTCTGAGGTTTGGTGTGTGTGCGTGCGTGCGTGCGTGCGTGCGTGCATGGGTGCGTGAAAAACAATTTAACTACAAACAAACTTATTTTATCTACTTAACAAAAGACTTGTGTCACAAAATCTACGTCAGGTTAAGTCTCTTATATTTCCGTCACATGATCACGTCTTTATCTCAAACGTCTGTAAACCACTCACAGAAAACCAGTCATTGTAGCTGCTGCTCCTCTGCTGCCTCGTGTGGTCACTGTGTGTCACTGAGGTGTGTGTGTGTGCGTGCGTGTGTGTGGGTGTGGATGTGTGTAAGCGCGTGTGTGTTTGTGTGTGTGTGGATGTGCGTGTGCGTGTGTGTGTTGTGTTGTGTGTGTGTGTGTGTGTGTGTGTGCGTGTGTGTGTGTGCGTGCGTGTGTGTGTGTGTGGGAGAGTGAGACTTCAGTTTCCTGTTGGAACAAAACAAACATTTCCAAAGTGAACTTGTGTCTTAAATGCGTCCCTGTGTCTCTTGTCTCCCGCTGACAGGTGGACGACAAGGATACAAAATGGCCGCCCTCCTCTCCCATGGTTCCCTGCTGCCCCTCCTCACAGGACGGCCGGCCAATGGTGTCCTCCGCCCCCCTGTGATGTCACAGCGGTATAAAGCCCCCCTGCGAGCAGCTGCCTGCTCTGAGCAGAGTCAGCGTTCCCGGCCTGGACGCCTCGGCTCGAGGGACTGCTGTCTGTCTGTCTGTCTGTCTGTCAGGTGGACAAACAAAACTACACGGCGTCGACGGCCGGTAGTTTTGTTTTTTGTTTCCTTCGAGGCCTCGGCTCTTTCTCCTCTTGGATTTTGTAAACTTTTTTTGGTGGACTCAGAGATCAGCTGACGCAGCACGGGCATCCTTGCTCTGACAAGTAAGTGTCTCCTCAGTGTGATTGACAGCAGCTGCTTTCACGCCTGTTTCCCCCCTAACTGATCACACCTCAGTCAGAGTGGAGGAGTTTGTGATGTTTGTGTAGATGTTTGTGTAGATGTTTGTGTAGATGTTTGTGTGTGTTTGTGTGTGTTTGTGATGTTGGAGCTGAAGGTTAGCGCCGCGTCGTCCCAGAATAGCCTGTGATAACATCAGAGCGCGGCGGCGCCGGCTGATGGCTTTTTAAGGGAATCAGCAGCACAGATATCAGTTGCTCCTCCAGTTATGTGACACATGGTGGCTGTCAATCAAACTGAGGTGTGCGTGTGTGTTATTTTTAGTGTTGTTAGATAGGCCCCTCCCCCCTCCCCAGAAGAAGTGTCTCAGAGGAGGAACTTTTATTTCACAGCTGTTGCTTTACTTTGAAGGCGTGAACTCAATGAATTCAAAGCAAATGTTCACGACATTAAAGAAGAGATAATTAGTTTAAAGACAAAGGGAAAGTTAAAGGGTTCATTTACTGAGTGACGATAAAACAAACTTTTATTTCATGTCAAACATCGCAGTAAAGTCATCAGTGTGTGTGTGTGTGTATATATAATTATTATTCTTATTATTATGAATGTTTGTTCCTGTTCAAATGTTAAAGATTAAATGAAATAAGTAGAAATATTTCACTGCTGTTCTCTAATAAAAGCACTTAACACTTTACTTAAACATGAACGCAAGTCAGCACTTTAAATTTAGCTGAGTCACAGGAACAAAAGGCCTTAAATGACAAAAACTGCCTTTAAATAAAAATGTCCTTAAGACACTAAAGACCTGCATTAATAATGAAAACCTTAAATTACAAAATTAATTTAATGTTAACAAAGTAAAAAAAAAATCAATGTAAAAATGAAAAATACCTTAAATTATAAAAGCAATTGTATGTAAGATGTGATTTGATGACAAATAACACCTTAAAAGATGACTATCAGTGTTAGAAGTCCTTAAATAAAAACAGTCCTTCAATGAAAAAAGTCCTTAAATAAAAACAGTCCTTCAATGAAAAAAGTCCTTAAATAAAAACAGTCCTTCAATGAAAAAAGTCCTTAAATAAAAACAGTCCTTCAATGAAAAAAGTCCTTAAATAAAAACAGTCCTTCAATGAAAAAAGTTCTTAAATGAAAAAAGTTAAATAAACAGGCCTACCCAGACACAGTGAACCAGGATCAGGATCAGGACCAGAGACAACCTGGGACAATTGAGGACAAATAACCATTCACTTAACGGGGGCCAAAGGTCACATCTAAGACAATATAGTTTAATAAACTCATTACTGTCCCCTAGTGGACAAAGCTGTTACTTTTGTGCTTCATTGAAGGAGACAGAGGCTGGTTCTGGTTCTGGTTCTGTGTTTGAGCTGAAGATGATGCTGTTTTTAAACCTGCTGCCGTTTGTTTTCACAGAAGTGATTTATTTATGTCATTGATTTGATTTTTGAGTTCTTTGATTCATCTGTTTGTTTGTTTGTGTGTTTGTTTGTTTGTGTGTTTGTTTGATCAGTAAAATCAGCTGTTAAAAAAATAAATAAAACCATGAGACTTTTACAAATGTTTGTATGTAAACAAATCAACATCTGGCAAACTAAATGAAACTGATCATTAAATATAAACAGCGTTTAAATTGTTATCTATTTTATAGTTTAAATATAAATAAAAACAAAATCCAGTTTTAGTCCCATGTGACATCGACAACTGTTTGTTCTGTCATTTAAATCATTGATTTATTTGATAATAAATCTTTGACATGAAATGTAAATGAACTGAAACATAAAGATGATATAAATATAAATATATGATAAATATAAAAATGTTCTTTTATTTGCTCTGACTTGTTTTAGTGATTCTTGTTTTTTATCATTGATATAAAAAAAATATTTTATTCGAATCAAAGACATGAATTTAAAATATTCATGAACGCATTTCTTTATGAAATATTTCAAACAATAAATAAATGTATTGTAAATAACATTTTAAAACATATTTCTATCATTTTCTTTTATAATCACATTTATTCATAAAACACATGACAACAAACCTCAACATCTTATTTAATGCCAAGTAGCTAATGATACTGTTAGCATGCTAATGTCTGTCGCGAGTAAATGGAAACAATGTCGTGTTAGCATTTGTTAGCATTCGTTGGTGTGTTTTCCAGTTTCTACAGAACTAAAATCGTGTAACAAGTGTTGGCTAGGTTTGCTAACTAGCATGCTAATCTGCTCTGTTATGCTAAAGTGTCAGTGAAGTAGTTGTTGACGTTGGCGGCAGCCATTTTGAAGGGTGAACTCTGGACAGGAGGAGTTTGAAAGGGTCGATGAAGTTGGATATCAGCTGTAGGGGGCGCTACAGTTGAAACGTCTGACTCACAGCTAGAAAATTAGCAGCAGAACAACTAGCTGCACAGTGTTGCTTCAGAAAAAGACCAACTGAATTTATCGTCCAGTGTCAACGTGTTGTTTACATTATTGCGATAAATGTTACTATTTACATAAATGACATGACGATTTTTAAAAAAAATATATGTTTATTGTTTTTCAAAAGACAGACAAACAAAAAGGAAAGAACGACAAAGAAAAAAGAGAAAACATTCAGAACGAATGATGGTATCAGTCCATGGTCACAGTTCAAAATAAAGCGAGAAAACGGTTTATTTTGAACTGCCACAAGCGTGGACCTGATGATTTATGATGAACTTGGTTAGTTTGTGTTGTGGTTTTTTTTTGACCCAGAGTTTCTTGACTCCGCCTCCACAGGGTGCCGACAACATGTCAACACAAGCGCCGACATTCACACAGCCGCTCCAGAGCGTCGTGGCACTTGAGGGTAGTGCCGCGACGTTCCAGGCTCAAGTTAGTGGTAAGAAAACCTTACAAAGCTACGCTAACTCTCTCCCACATCTTACATTTTTAATGCTAAGATAGGCTACATGTCCTGGATTTAATCACCTGAGGTCTTTAACTTCTCTCTGGTTCCTCTGTCCTCCACAGGTTCTCCAGCTCCTGAGGTGAGCTGGTTCCGTGATGGTCAGGTTCTTTCCGCCACCACTTTGCCCGGTGTTCAGATCTCGTTCAGCGATGGCCGCGCTGTTCTGAAGATCCCTGCTGTGACCGCCGCGCACAGCGGAAGGTTTTCCATCAGAGCCACCAACGGTGCTGGACAAGCCACAAGCACAGCTGAACTCCTCGTTACAGGTGAGTCTCAGGTAGATTCGTGGTATCAGGTGAGGCTCAGATAGACTTGTGGTCACAGGTGAGACTCAGGTAGACCACAGGTAGACTCGTGGTCACAGGTGAGGCTCAGGTAGTCTCGTGGTCACAGGTGAGACTCTGGTAGACTCGTGGTCACAGGTGAGACTCAGGTAGACTCGTGGTCACAGGTGAGACTCAGGTAGACTCTGGTCACAGGTGAGGCTCAGGTAGACCTCAGGTGAGCAGGTAGATCGTGGTCACAGGTGAGGCTCAGGTAGACTTGGCCACAGGTGAGACTCAGGTGAGACTGGTCACAGGTGAGACTCAGGTAGACTCGTTTTCACAGGTGAGGCTCAGGTAGACTGGTCACAGGTGAGACTCAGGTAGACTCGTGGTCTCAGGTGAGGCTCAGGTAGACCCATGGTCACAGGTAAGGCTCAGGTAGAGTCATGGTCACAGGTGAGACTCAGGTAGACTTGTGGTCACAGGTGAGACTCAGGTAGACTCGTGGTCATAGGTGAGACTCAGGAAGACTCGTGGTCACAGGTGAGGCTCAGGTGAGACTCGGGTGGATTTATAGTTACAGGTAAAAGTTTAATATAAATAAAAACCTCCTCAGATGAGTCGGGTTATATTTATCTCCATCAGCTGTTACTTCAGAGATTAAACTCTCAGCTGCTGCAGCATAACTTCCCTAAATAGGACCTCAGGATTATCAGAACCTGGACCAGGGAGGATCTGGTGTCAGAGTCCGTGGTCACCAACATTCACATGTCACCAGTGTGTGTGTGTGTGTGTGTGTGTGTGTGTGTGTGTGATGTCTTACTTCTTTGAACTTTAAACTCTTAACATTTATGCTTGTTATATCGTAAAGTTCAGTCAGTAAGAGTGTGAGAGAGCTAGCATTAACAGCTACACTATGACAAATGCTACTAGTAGACCCCACCCCCTCCTGTCAGCCTCCTGGTCAAAGCCCCGCCCCAAAACACTGAGGGTTGTTTTTGGACATTCTAGTTGTTGTGATCTTGGTAACATTTTAAACAACAACGTTTTAATGTGTTTTTCACAGTGGAGACAGCGCCCCCTAACTTCGTTCAGAGACTACAGAGTTCCACAGTGAGACAGGGCAGCCAGGTGAGACTGGATGTCCGCGTCACAGGAATCCCCACCCCCGTGGTGAAGTTCTACAGAGAGGGAGCTGAGATCCAGAGCTCGGCAGACTTCAGGATCCTCCAGGACGGCGACCTCTACAGTCTGCTGATCGCTGAGGCCTTCCCAGAGGATTCTGGGACATATTCTGTGACCGCCACCAACAGCAGTGGACGCGCCACGTCCACCGCTGAGCTGCTGGTCCAGGGTGAGAACATCAGACTCCAACAGGATTCTGTTTTTATCTCATCTGTTGATCAGTTTCATGTCTAAACCTGACGTTGTGCCTTTGTGCTCAGGTGAAGAAGCTGTACCTGCTAAGAAGACCAAGACCATCGTGTCCACGTCCCAGATGACCACGTCTCAGGCCAAAGTGCAGAGGGTGAGACCAAAATATCAATCAATAATCAGTTTAGTCCACTTCTCCACCACATGTGTTCTGGTTCTGTTCAGGAACCTTGGAACCTGAGCTTCAATTGGAGAACCAGTTCATTTTTTTAAGGGTAACAAGGTTATGGATCGCATGGTCTTTCCAGATAACTTCTGCGTTCTGTTTCACAAATTCCGACACCAGTGGTTCAATCCAAAATAAAACAAGGGTCCACAGTAGTTTGTGGACCTGATCCTGTATTCCAGGAGGTGGCAGTGGTGGCTCAATATAAGGTTGTGAAGTTTTTTTTCAGAATCAGGAATGATTCCCTGCCGGTGTAAATTGTTTCCCGTTGACCTGATTCTCATGAACACATGATGTTTCCTGCTCAGAGGGTGGAGTCAGGCTTCCAGGCCACCACCATGATGGAGATGCACATGGAAGGAGGCGGAATGATGACTCAGCACGTGGCTCACAAAACCCCTCCCCGGATTCCCCCGAAGCCGATGTCCAAGTCCCCGCCCTCCTTTGTATCCAAGGTGACGGGCGGACGCCAACAGTCGCCGTCACCCGTCAGACACGTCAAAGGGCCGACGCCCTCAGCTGTCAGGTACGGACGCAGTCGCTGAGTCGGCGCGCTGCACCGCTCAGTTAGAGTTGAGCGAGTTGATCAGAAGACGTGTGTCTTTCCCACTCCACAGATCCGTCTCTCCGTCCACCAGACTGTCCGTGTCCCCCATCAGACCCGTCAAGTCTCCCATCATGAGCCGCAAACAGGTGAGCAAATAAATGAAATGTGTTAAGGTTTGAAACTTTAGATAAAGATATTTACACCTGCTGGTCGTCTCGCAGTTATCCGGCGGCACTGAAGTCCTCCCGCCCTGGAAACAGGGCGACTATGTCGAGGCCGGTTACAGCACCATGACCACGGTGACCAGAGTCAGCGGCGCCGCACAGATGCACGTGGAGAAGCACTGGGAGCAGCAGGTCACTGCCACCAGAGAGGTGAGGGGGCAGAGTCAAAGTGACAACATGAATTCACCTGTGTGTGAATGGATGAATGTGTTGGTGTTTGAGTTCTGCTCCTCAGAGGATGGACCTCCTGCAATCACCTCCTCATTTCATCTTCTTTTCCCCCGGTCCTTGAACGGATCATGTGTGATGTCACTTCCTCCACGATTAATGTCTCATTCAAAAGTTAAAATGTGTGAAAACATGAAGATGTTTCGTTGTCAGTGTTTCTTCAGAACATAAATGAAACGTAGCATTACAGCTAAGTTTGCTACTTAGCATGCTAACACATGTCTGTGGTATTTTCCGCAGACACAAAAACTAAAGCTTTCACTCTGTTGATGTCCGGAGCGGCTGCGGGATTACTGAAGGGGGCGCTACAATTGAAATTGCGACCTATTTGCGAGTATTTACAGGAACACATTGTCACACGAGGGATGCTAACAGCATCTTGTGTTTGTAGCTACACATTTAGCCATAACGAGTTCTAACCTGTAGTCACCAAGCACGTTATAGTTATAAGCACGTTGTTAGCAGAAGCTAACAAATGTTTAAAGACTTTTCTATTTATTGACTTCCTTCTACAGTTTTACACGTTTTCTTTACAAAGTGAGCCCGATGTTTCCCACCATGATGTCTGGAGAGTAAACAACGCGGTGCTAAGTTCCTTAGCACCACTGATTTTGTGTCGCCATCGATGTTTTGCTGTTTGTTTTTCCAGGAGGAAGGAGGTAAAAAAGCAGGGGCGGTGGCCACGGTGGTGGCCGCTGTAGACCTCGCTCGTGTCCGTCAGCCTGTGCATGTAGAGGGTGGGCGGGCTGAAGAGGAGGAGGAGCCTGTAGAGGTGGAGGTGAAGCAGCAGCAGCACGAGCAGCAGCAGGTGGTGGTTTCTGCTCAAGCTGAATCTGAATCTGAAGCTGAAGCTAAAGCTAAAGCTGCTACGTCTGTGACGTCAGAGCAGCACAGAGTCCAGGTGTCCCAGGTGTCCCAGGTGTCCCAGGTGTCCCAGGTGTCCCAGGTGTGAGGCGTTCACTGACACTTTGACCTCTGATACTTGTTAGCACAGTAATAACCGATCAATAAACTCTGTTGGTTGCTCCAGATTCAGAGAACAACAGAAATCTCCGCCCATGTGGACGCTGGCGTCTCCTCGTTCTCCACAGTTCCACATTTCACTGTTTCTAAAGTTTCTGTCCCCAAACATGAACCTGGTCACGAGGTAAGGGGAGGAGTCGCAGGTCGCCGTCACCTCCATCACCATCTTTAACTCACATGTTAACACGTTGTGGTGTGATTCACTCTTTTAAACTTCACAACTTTCACCTGATTTAACGTCACAACACGAGTTTCTGTCAGAAAACAAAGCCGTGTAGTTGTGTGACGCTGACTGTGCTGTGAGCGCCCCCTGCTGCTGACAACAAACCAACTCCTCTGTGTAAAAAGTCACGAGAAGAAACAATGAATAATCGACCCAGTGACCTCACCGTGACCTCATTGTGACATCACCTGAGACTAACTCCTCATGAATTCCCACCTCTAACACCATGGACTGTGGAGGTGGAGCTTGTTTGTTGCCGTCAGCTAACGCTGTTCTCATTGGCTCGGTCAGGTGTCCATCGCTGGCTCTGCCATCACGACTCTGCAGAAAGAGTTACGCTCGCCCGTCGCTCCCAGACACGTCATCAAGCCCGTCAAGTCGCCCAGTCCGTCTCGCAGGGCGGTGGTGCTGGAAGTGCGGGGGACGCCGGAGCCCCTCCCCCCACCGTTCAGAGACATCAGATATCAGAGTCACGTTGACTTTAAGGCGGGCGGGGCTTACACGGCCAGTGAAGAGGAGTTTGAGGACTGGGAGCCTCAGGTTGGTCGGACTCCGCCCCCTTTGCGGTCATCCTCTCTTCACTCCCCCCAGATTTAACCCCACCTCCTCACTGCAGCCAATCACATGCTGCCCTCATGAAGAACCTTCTTCCTCTTCCTGTCTTCACCTTTTGACCCCTCCATCTTCTCTGCAGGGTTTTAACTCCTCCCCCCTCATTGCCTGAGCGCCGCCCAGTTCAGTATGTTTGATGTTTGACTTGTGTTGTTTTTCCACCAGGAGGCAGCAGCAGTGCCCACAAGAGCCCGGGAACCTGTTACTCCTCCCACGCTCATCGCTGTAAGTTCTCCTCATGGTTCTTCTCATGGTTCTTAAATCTGTGACAGTGTCTGAAGGTGTCATTGTTCTGTGAGCAGGGCCTGAAGAACCTGACGGTGACGGAGGGCGAGTCGGTGACGCTGGAGTGTCACATCAGCGGTCAGCCCGCCCCCACCGTCATGTGGTTCAGAGAGGACTACAAGATCGAGAGCTCCATCGACTTCCAGCTCAGCTACGAGAATGGATTTGCCCGCATGGTGATCCGCGAGGCGTTCGCAGAAGACAGTGGCCGCTTCACGTGCACCGCCACCAACGAGGCGGGAACTGTCAGCACCTCGTGCTACCTGCTCGTCAAAGGTAACGGCCGAGTCATGAGGGGCATATGAGAAATTATTTTCCAGAGAAGAAACATTGATCCTGGATTTCCTGTTTGTCTTAGTGTCGGAGGAAATCGAAAGCAGAGAGGAAATGGCCGTCACTGAAACGGGTGTCGCACAAGAAAAAATGTAAGTGAAACGTGAAACACTGGCGAGTCGCTGTGAAGTCCCGCGTGAGTTTAATTAATGATTGGTCCTTCAGCGTCTCCATGGAGCTGAAGGGTCAGGTGGTGACAGAGGTGACGACAGGAGAGTCTGTCGCTCCCTTCTTCGTCAGGAAACCCACCATCCAGAAGCTGGTGGAGGGAGGAAGTGTCGTCTTTGAGTGTCAGGTCGGAGGAAACCCCAAACCTCATGTGATCTGGAAGAAGGGCGGCGTGCCGCTCATGACTGGATACAGGTACATGATTAGCTGCGGGAATGAAAATGGCTTCATGTTTGGTGTGAAGACGTGAATTCAGTCAATGGGTCTTCATTAGGTAAGTGTTGTGTGTTTTCCCTGTCAGATACAAAGTTGCCTACAAGAAGGAGACTGGAGAATGCAGGCTGGAAATCTCCATGACCTTTGCCGATGACGCTGGAGAATACTCCGTCTTTGTTAAGAATTCTCACGGTGAAGCCTCGGCCTCAGCCGGTCTGCTGGAGGAAGGTAAGTCAACGTTCCTTTGTTCATCAGATCACAGTGAAGCTCCATGTGCTCACCATGGTCCCGTGTCCATGTTCACAGAGGCTTATGACGCTTACATGAAGCAGTTTGATGTGACGTATAAAACTGAAGTGACCACAAAGGTAGTTCAGGAGCCTTCTGTGGTCGTGAGTCAGTATGAACTGGAACAGAGGAGGGTGACGACCCCCATGAGCTTCGTCTCAGAAACAGTAAGTTTCCTCCTAAAGATCTGAGCAAATGTGACTACAAAATATATTGAGTTTTATTTGTGTATTCTTTCAGGAATTCTTCATTTCAGCGTTCGAAGAGAGAATCATCCACGAGATTGAAATCCGCATCATGAGAATCACCTACAGCGAGCTGGTGATAGAGGATGGAGAGGTGATGGTAACTGTAGCCGAGGACGAAGCGGTGCAGCCGGCCTTTGACACTCCAGTCAAAAACTACAGGATCGTGGATGGAATGGGCGTCACTTTCCACTGCAAGATGGCCGGAAACCCACTGCCAAAGGTACGGAGTTGAAAAATTACACCGTCAAGTTGGCAAAACAAACACAAGTTGGGAACAGATGGAATTTTTCATCCTCAAAGTTTTATAAATACAAGGAAGTTATGAACCGCCCCAATTTTGGGAACTTAAGAAATTCCTCTGGTTCCTATAAGCTGCTGCCAAGTTTTGTAAACAATAGCAGCAGCAGTTACAGATAAGTCATGTCGGTAAATCAAATGATCTTCTCTCTGATTGTCAGATTGCTTGGTACAAAGACGGCCAGCGCATCAGACCTGGTGGCCGTTACCATATGGAGATTCTTCAGGACGGACGAGCCACCCTTCGCCTGGCTGTGGTCCAACCAGAGGACGAGGGCGTGTACACCGCCTTCGCCAGCAACATGAAAGGAAACGCTGTCAGCTCTGGAAAACTCTACATTGAGCCATCCGGAGTTGTGACACCTCAGCGATACACACCACAGCCATCAGTACAGAGGTTCAGGTGAGACTTTGTGTCCTCCTGGCTTAAACTCAAGCCTGTGGAACACACTCACCAAAATGCCCTCAACAGACGCCTCTCCCAGCACATTAACCACTATCATATCTTCTTGATACTAATAACCATGCTCCTTATTCAGATCCACCTCTCCTCGCTCTGTGAGCCGCTCACCCGCTCGCTCACCCAGCCGTTCTCCAGGACGTTCTCCCGCCCGCAGGCTTGAAGAAACCGATGAGACTCAGCTGGAAAGACTCTACAAACCTGTGTTTGTCTTGAAACCCTCTTCAATCAAATGTTCTGAGGGCCAAACTGCCAGGTTCGACCTGAAGGTTGTCGGCAGACCCATGCCGGACACTTACTGGTTCCACAATGGTGAGAAAAACATGTTTCAACTTATTCCACACATGTAAATGTACCTGCTGATCTTCCACCTTGTTAAACCATTTCTCCTTGTTACCAGAACGGCAAGTTGTCAATGACTACACTCACAAGATTGTGATTAAAGAGGACGGTGTTCAGTCCCTGATCATTGTGCCAGCTTTGCCACAAGATTCTGGAGAATGGACGGTCGTGGCTCAGAACAGAGCTGGACGGACTTCTGTTTCTGTAAATCTTACCGTGGAAGGTAAGTTCACTTGACAGAGATTAGATGATATTCATGTTTTGTACCTGGTTTTTAAATCCTGCTTTTCCTTTACTGTTCGTCATCTACAGCTCGAGAAAGCCTTGCAAGACCTCAGTTTGTTGAGAAGCTGAGGAACTTGACTGTGAAGCAGGGAACTCTTGTTGAACTGGCTGTTAGAGCCATTGGAAATCCTCTGCCTGACATTGTCTGGCTGAGAAACAGCGACATTGTCACACCACAAAAACACCCACAAATCAAGTAAGTCTCATAAATTACAGCAGTGAACGAATCTCAAAAATAAAACCTGTGGAGTCGTGAACTTAATGTCCTTTGAATGCTGACTTATTTTCAGGATTGACGGCACAAAAGGAGAGGCCAAATTCCAGATCCCGTCTGCTTCAGGCTCAGACAGCGCCTGGTACACAGCGACAGCCATTAACAAGGCTGGTAGAGACACCACCCGCTGCAGAGTCAATGTCGAGGTGGACTTCATGACCCCTCAAGCTGAGAGGAAGCTCATCATTCCCAAAGGAACATACAAGGCCAAGGAGATTGCTGCTCCAGAGCTGGAGCCACTTCACATGCGTTACGGTCAAGAGCAGTGGGAGGAGGGCGACCTTTACGACAAAGAGAGGCAACAGAAACCACTTTTCAAGAAGAAGCTGACCTCTATCAGGATGAAGCGTTTTGGTCCAGCTCACTTTGAGTGCAGACTGACCCCAATCGGTGACCCCACCATGGTAGTGGAGTGGCTGCATGACGGCAAACCGCTGGAAGCTGCTAACAGGCTGCGCATGGTCAATGAGTTTGGATACTGCAGCCTTGACTATGAAGTTGCATACGCTAGAGACAGTGGTGTCATCACCTGCAGAGCTTCAAATAAGTTTGGAGTTGACCAGACCTCGGCCACCCTGATCGTCAAGGATGAGAAAGGTCTTGTTGAGGAATCACAGCTTCCTGAAGGCAGGAAAGGTATTCACAGAATCGAGGAGATTGAGCGCCTGGCTCATGAAGGTCCTACAGGAGTCACTGCTGATGATGAAATTGAAAAGTCCAAACCTGAAATTGTCCTACTTCCTGAACCAGCCAGAGCACTGGAGGGTGAGATTGCACGATTCCGCTGCAGAGTAACAGGTTACCCAGCACCTAAGGTGAACTGGTACCTTAATGGACAACTTATTCGCAAGAGTAAGAGATACAGACTGCGATATGATGGTATTTACTATTTAGAAATTGTAGATGTCAAGTCATATGATTCAGGAGAGGTCAGGCTGGTTGCAGACAATCCTCTCGGTACAACTGAGCACACTGTGAAGCTGGAGATCCAACAGAGAGAGGACTTTAGATCTGTCCTGCGCCGTGCTCCAGATTCAAAGGCTGCAGAGGCTGCTCATGAACCTGGCAGAATCGGATTTGACGTTGTAAAAGTTGACCGACCTAGTGAAGCCGCACAGGACAGAGAAGTTGTTAAACTTCGTAAGGCCCAGAGAATCGTCCACGAGAAGACCTCAGAGGAGTCAGACGAGCTGAAGAGCAAGTTCAAGCGTAGGACAGAGGAAGGATTCTATGAGTCAATCTCTGCTGTAGAGTTCAAGTCTCGCAGGAGGGATGAGTCTTATGAGGATCTTCTGAAGAAGACAAAGGAGGACCTGCTCCACCACCTGAAAGAGAAAGAGGAGGCTGAGCGGAGAAGGCTAGAAGAACAGGGCACAGTCACCATCCCCACATTCAAACCAGAGAGGATCCAGCTGTCCCCCAGCATGGAAGCACCTAAAATCTTGGAACGCATCACCAGCCAGACTGTTGTGCCAATGGATGAGGTCCGCTTCCGAATCAGAGTCGTGGGCAGACCTGAGCCAGAGTGCCAGTGGTTCAAGAATGGTGTTCAGCTGGAAAAGTCAGACCGTATTTACTGGTTCTGGCCTGAGGACAATGTGTGTGAACTGGTGATCAGAGATGTCACAGTAGAGGATTCTGCTAGCATCATGGTTAAAGCCATGAATGTTGCCGGGGAAGCTTCAAGCCACGCCTTCCTGCTTGTGCAAGGTATCAGCTTTTAGGTCCAATGTCCTCAGAAACATAGTCCTTGTTTTGTCTTGTTTGATTCTCACCTCATATTTTTGTCATTACAGCCAAGGTGGAAATTAACTTTACCCAGCACCTGGAGGACTCCACAGCCAATGAGAAGGACACGATGGTGACCTTTGAGTGTGAAACTAACGAACCTTTCGTCAAAGTCAAGTGGTTCAAGAACAACATGGAGATCTTCTCAGGAGACAAATACAGAATGCACTCTGACAGAAAGGTCCACTTCCTGTCCGTGCTGGTGATTGAAATGTCAGATGACGCTGAATACACATGTGCGCTTGTAGACGATGAGAACATCAGAACAACCTCAAGGCTCCACGTGGAAGGTAATCTCGTCAACTCCAACACTCCCATAAAATCTGATTCGGATAGGTTGGTATATAAGGTTTCCTGACTTTGTTCTGTATCCAGGTGCTCCGCTGGAGATCATCACACACTTGGACAACATTGAGGTGCCAGAGTCTTACGCTGGAGAGTTTGAGGTAGAGCTGTCTCGTGAGGACGCTGAAGGCAGCTGGTTCTTTGAAGGCAAGGAGGTCTCGCCCAGCAGCAAGTACGTCATGGGCTCCCGCCGTGGGAGACACACCCTGTCTGTGAAGGATGTCCGGAAAGAGGACATGGGCAAATACACATTTGTGTGTGGAGATCTGAAGAGCAGTGCCTCACTGAAGATGAAACGTAAGCAATTGTAACTCACAGACTCAAATCACAGAAACAGGGACTTCAGAGACGAACATCTCTGCTGTAACTATAATACCATTACCAGTGTGGTCCTTTGTTACTAGATACTAGCTTATGTACTACAAGTAAACCCTACCATAACTTACTCTCTTTGGGATTAATGTTAGAGCGCACTACGTTCATGGCACCATGGTGCACTCATACAGCAACTGCAGTTTTGTGAGAATATTAGAACTGATTGACTCTGTCATTTTTGTAATCGTGAGGTTTCTGTGTCTTTAGTGCGTCCAGTGACCCTCATGCAGCCTCTGACTGATCTCACGGTCTGTGAGGGTGACATCGCTCAGCTCGAGGTCAAGTTCTCCCAGGAGAATGTTGAGGGAACCTGGATGAAGAACGGCCAGGCCATCATGGCCTCGGACCGCGTCCATATCGTAATTGACAAAGTGGTTCACAAACTGCTGGTGGAGAATGTCAGCAGAGATGATGCTGCTTCCTACTCTTTTGTGGTTCCAGCCCAGGAGATCTCCACATCCTGCAAACTCAGTGTTCAAAGTAAGATTTTGAATTAATGAGTAATAAACAACGTCAATAGTCAGTCAGAACGTCTCTGATCCTCTGATGTTTCCTCACAGCTATTGACATCACAGTGCCACTGAAGGATGTGTCCTCAATCGAGGGCACCAAAGCTGTTCTTGAGGCCAAGATCTCCGCTCAAGACGTGAGTTCAGTCAAATGGTACCAAAACGACAAACTCCTGATGCCAAGTGACCGAATCCAGATGGTGGCAAAGGGAACCAAGCAGCGTTTGGTCTTCACCAGGACCTACGCTTCTGATGAAGGACACTACAAACTGGTGGTCGGCAAGGTCGACACCAGCTGCAACCTGACTGTTGAGCGTAAGACTGCTTTAATTTTCCCACGATCCTGGTTTTAGTTTCATATTTAGTGTCATGTTCTCACCAGACTGTTGTTGTTACAGAGGTTCACATCGTAAAGCACATGGAGGACAAAGTGTGCTCCGAGTCCCAGAATGTCACCTTCAAGGTTGAGGTTTCTCACTCTGGTATAGACCCAGTCTGGATGTTCAGGAACCAGCAACTGAAACCTGGACCCAAATACAAGTTGGAGACTAAGGACAAGGCTCACTCTCTGACTGTCATGGACACCATGAAGGACGAGGAAGGCCAGTACACGTTCCACGCTGGCGAAAAGATGTCCAGCGCCACGCTCTCTGTCTCCGGTACGTCACTGCTGGAGCACCAGCACGACCAACTGAGTCCAGCATCGCCAACGTTACACTCTTACATTAATACTCTAAGGTCTTGTCTTTGAGGTTCTTGTAGCAGTGTCCTCCATGGCTATATTTGTAGCATTTGTTGCAAAAACATGACAATATTGTGGCGTTTGCCGTCGTTGGGTGAACTCTGTCCAAAACAAACATTTCCTTTGTTTCACCACCAGGCGGTGCCATCACGCGCCCCCTGCAGGATGTGACGGTGGCAGAGTCTCAGACGGCTGAGTTGGAATGTGAAGTCGCCAACGCTGAGGCTGAGGGGAGGTGGCTGAAGGATGGTCACCACGTGGACTTCAGCGAGAACGTGGTGAGTGAGGTGAACGGAGCCGTCCGGCGTCTTGTCATCGCCATCACCAGACCACAAGACATCGGAGAGTACACCTACCAGGTGGCCAACTCCAAGACCTCCGCAAACCTCAGAGTGGAAGGTAAACACACCGCAGACACTCTGATTCTGTGGTGTTGAGTTTGTAGCTTTAGAGCAGTGTTTGATTTCTTTTTCTTGCAGCGGTGAAGATCAAGAAAACTCTCAGAAACCAGACAGTGACGGAGACCCAGGAGGCGGTGTTCTCACTGGAGCTCACGCACCCCGACGTGAAGGGATCCCAGTGGATCAAGAATGGCGTGGAGCTGGAGAGCAGCGACAAGTATGAAATCACTAGAGACGGCACTGTCCAAACGCTGAAGGTCAAAGACTGCAACACGCAGGACGAGTGTGTTTACTCCTTCAAGCTGGGAAAACTGTCGGCCAATGCTAGACTCAACGTGGAGAGTGAGGCCTTTCACCAGAGAACGTTCTCTCTTTTCAACGTCGTTTTCAAATTCAAATAACCGAAATCGAAATAACCTTTATTTGCACGTTGTCTCTGCAGCGATCAAGATCGTGAAGAAGATGAAGGACGTGACATCACTGGTGGACAGCACCGCCTCCTTTGAGATGAGCCTGTCACATGACAACATCCCTGTCACGTGGACGTTTAAAGGTGCTGAGCTGAAGCCGAGCGACAAGTGCAAGATTCTGACGGAGAGGAAAGCTCACAAGCTGATTCTGCAGAACATCGAGAGCAGCGACGCTGGAGAGTACGCGGCCGTGGTCGGACACCTGCAGTGCAGCGCCGTCCTCACCGTGGAGGGTACGAGATTAAAACTAGTTTTATGGTTTTTAGATTGTAAAATTGTTTGATAACTTGTTTATAGACTTTATTTTTGGAAGCAAATACAAAACAGAGCAGAGCAAAGTGACAAAAGACTTCCATTCCTCAATTTTTTTCACATTTTTTACCCCTCCCACATTCCCATCCCATTCAAGGAGAGAGTAACATGTTTTTCATTTGCAGGTTTTATTATAGTAAAGTCATCTTGTTTCTGGATATTAATAACTTGTTATATAAAGTATATATAAAGTTATACTGAGGTGTTAAAATGTTTGGGAATCAGAATTGGTGATTAATTATTACTATACTCCATAATGTTATCTATTAGATATCATTGTACTGTACTTTAATGTGACATTTTACCACATTTCAAATCAAACTTCTTACAATTAACAACATGAACAAAGAAAATATAGATTTCTATGTTTGACAAAGTAGCTCACATTTTAAAAAGTTTTAAAAAGGTCATGTTAATAATCATATTGTTACAACTTCTTTCAATTTGTATTTTCACATTTTCCAAAAATTGTATAATAATCACATAGTTTCATACCTGTTTTCCCCCTAAAAACCTTGTATTGTAAGATATTTTCAGAAAATGTACAAAATATTGACTTTTTTCCCTTCAGCTCTGAAAGTCACCAAACCCCTGAAGAACGTGCAGGTGCCCGAGACTCAGGTGGCCACGTTCGAGTGCGAAGTCTCTCACTTCAATGTCCCGGCCACGTGGCTGAAGGACGGCGTGGAGATCGAGATGAGTGAGAAGTTCCGGATCGTGGTCCAAGGAAAACTGCACCAGCTAAAGATCATGAACACGAGCAGGAGCGACTCTGCGGAATACACCTTTATCTGTGGCAATGACCGCGTTTCTGCGACACTCACCGTCAGCCGTAAGATCGCATTCTCGTTTTACGCTTATTATTAGCAAAAAAACACGTAAATGATCAAGATCAGTCAAAAAAACATGGCTGCCATCCACCAAAACACACTCAGAAGGGGCGGAGCTTAGTGAATACCGGCGGCAAAAAAAACAAACACTGTTTGATCTCCAAACTTCATGTTTGGTCAGAGTTTCAGCCCAAAGACACCAACATGTCAATGTTATGAGTTTTAGTGGCAGAGCGCCACATAGTGGAAACAGGAAGTGTTTGACCCATGTGTGTGTCTCCACAGCTGTCCTGATCACGTCCATGCTGAAGGACCTGAACGCTCAGGAGAGAGACACCATCACCTTCGAGGTCACTGTCAACTATGAGGGCATCACGTACAAGTGGCTGAAGAACGGCGTGGAGATCAAGTCGTCGGACAGGTGTCAGGTCCGCAGCCGGCAGCTCACGCACTCGCTCACCATACGCAACGTTCACTTCGGAGATGGAGGAGAGTACCAGTTTGTGGCCGGGCCGGCCGCCTCCGCTGCTAACCTGTTTGTCGAAGGTAAGCGCACGCATGGTAAAGAACTGAAAAAACATCAAAGAGAAGCGGAAAAAAAGTCATTGTTTTTGTCATTTTTCAGCTCGCGTGGTTGAATTCACGAAGAAAATCAAGGACATAAAGATCACAGAGAAGAAGAAGGCCATTTTTGAGTGCGAGGTTTCTGAGCCAAACATCCAGGTGATGTGGATGAAGGACGGACAGGAGCTGGACATGTCTGAGGAACGGTACGTCAGGCTCCACCCACCTGTAACATGTGACCTCTCTAAACCATGAGCTGAGCGCCACCTGCTGTCTTCTCCTCAGGTACACGGTGACGGCTGAAAAGTACGTTCACCGTCTGATGATCCAGACCGTTCGCATGTCTGACACTGGCGAGTATTCAGTGGTGGCCGGATCCAGTGTCTCCAAAGCCCACATGACAGTGGAGGGTCGCGACATCCGCATCTCGGAACCCACTGAGAGGACAATTGTGGTGAGACTCATGTTAGCTTCGAAGAAAATGTGCGAAAGTGTGAGAGCAAAACGTCGGATTTGAGATTTATGATGAAATCTGATTCCAAGGTTCTGGAGAAACATAGAGCAACCTTCGAGTTTGAGGTGAATGAGGACGACGTGGAAGGCCACTGGCTGAGGAACGGGGTGGAGATCCACTTCTCTGTGGAGGAGCGTTTCAACTATGTGGCCATCAGGAAGCTTCACCGTCTCACCATCTCAGAGACGTACAGGAGCGACGCCGGCGAGTACACCTTCATAGCCGGGAAAAACCGGAGCACCATGCACCTACGGGTCAACAGTAAGTCCAGCTGCTGTCAGACCCCAGAAAACCTTCAGGTTTGACTGAAGTGGTTTTTCTAGGGCTGATGTCCCACACATACAACCATGTGTTTTTCTTTTGTGCTTTTCCTTCAGTCCCAGAACCTCCTCAGATTCTCCGCCACATGGAGCCTCAGTCGGTGGAGTCTGGTAAACCGGCCCGCTTCACGGTGCAGGTGAGCGGCGTCCCACAGCCTCAGGTCTTCTGGTACAAAAACTCCCAGGCTCTGTCTCCGGGATTCAAGTGCAAGTTCCTCCATGACGGCTATGAACACACACTTCTGCTGATCGAAGTCTTCCCCGAGGACACTGCTGTCTACAACTGTGAAGCCAAAAATGACTATGGTGCGGCCACGAGCACCGCAGCGCTCAACGTGGAAGGTACATTAGAAAATTACAGCCGTTCAACAATCACGAGCAGGGGAAAGAGAACAGGTCTTGATGGGGTTTGTTTGTTTTTGGGTGTCGTAGTCTCAGAGGTTGTCTCTCCAGAATCTGCTGCTCCTGTTGCTCCCCCTGTTGTCATCTCACCCATCGCCAGCATCACCGTCCGTGAGGGAGAACCGGCTCGCTTCTTGTGCAGAGTCCGTGGAGATGGTAAGAAAATGAAGGACTTGAGATAACCTGAAGGACGATTGGAGAAGTCCTTGCTAATGTTGTCAACTCCACCATTAACCTCCTCTGTCCTCGATCCAGACGTGAAGATCAGCTGGTTCCACAAGGAGAGGGAGATCAAGCAGTCGGACTTCTTCAGGATGTCTCAGTTTGACGACAGCTGTCAGCTGGAGATCTCCAGAGTTTACCCAGAGGACCAGGGCGAGTACTCCTGCGTGGCCACAAACAGCGCTGGCACCGCGTCCTGCTCTGCCACGCTCTCACTGGACGGTAAGTGTTTCACCTTTGTGTGGTTTGTGTACAGGTAGACGGGGTTTCACTGTGTCCATGTGGTGGTTGTTTATCTTCTCTAAGCGAATGTGTTACGTCTTTGTGGTTGTTTTGTGTCTCTTTGTGGTGATTCAGCATCTTTGTGTCCTCGTCTCATGTCTTGTGTGCGAGTGTAAACAACAAACATGAGACAAATGTGTCAACACAGACGCTTCATTTCAGGTCAAACACAAACTGCGGAGCGTCCTGCTGAGACACATGTCTCCACCAGCCTCACCAGTCTTAAGAAGCCTTCCATTGGCCAAAAGCCAGTATTCATCCAGCCAATCACAAGCTGCACGGTGTCGCACGGCGAGGTGGCTCGGTTTCACGCGTATGTGTCCGGCATGCCCAGACCGGAGATCAGCTGGTTCCATAACCGGCAGCCGGTCCAACCCACGAAGAACCTGGTGTTTCATTTTGATGAGGTGACGAACGTGGCCACGCTCATCATCGTTGACGCCTTCTCTGAGCATGCTGGGCACTACACCTGCAGGGCCGTGAATAACACCGGAGAGGCCACGTGCTCGGCCACCCTAACCATCACCACAGTCGAAGCAGAAGGTAACGACTGGATCCATCGACTGTCACCTCCTGAGATTCACTCCCTCCTCCTCCTCCTCCTCCTCCTCCTCCCTGTGCACATGAAGGGTTTTCCCACCTGTCTTTGTTCACCTAATATGAAAATGAGTAGAAACAGGAAAACATCTATGGGGACGTCCCTCAGTGTCCTCCACACCTGACTAACTCCGCTTCTCTAAGAGATGAACCTCCTCATTCCTTCTTTCTTTCATTCATTCATGAATGGTTCTTCACTCTCCACAAGAACAAACTCCTCATCACCCTCATTACCATCCGTCCTTCCTCTTTGTTGTAGCTCCTCCCTCCTGGGAACTTAAACCCCTACCTCTTAAATTCTATCATGTTTTTACTTAGTTCATACATCCGACAACTGAACCAAATCCAACCAATCCATTAACTGTATTTTTGCTAAATGCAGCAAAGTTTGTCCAGACATTTATCAATAACTAGGTACTAACCAAGGAGGAACTGGCACCAATTCAGCACCGGTTATCAAAACCTGTCCCCAACGATCGATTCAGAGAAAACTCTGATGAACTGATGAACATCGGTGTCAGTGGACGCCAAAGTTGGACCTCCTTCTGTGTGGATTTGTGTGTTGATTGTGTGTTGTCTCTCATCCACAGTGACTCACGTGACGGAGCAGATCGAGGCCAAGGTTGAGGAAGAAGTCAAAGGTAAGGTCACCTGACCTTCCTGACCTCTCATGTATCAGCAGGTTTCTGTCGCGTGGCGTTAAAGGGACAGTTTGACCAGCGTTTGTTTTCTGTGAGCGGCCAACTTTGATCCGAGCTGTGACTCAGTGAACAAACACACAAACACACACACACAGGTGTACGGGTGCATGTGTTGTGGATTATTTGGATCACAGTTGGCCTGCACACACACACACACACACACACACTTTAAATGATGTCATGATGTTGAACTGTCCCTTTTTAAAGTGATCCTTGATTTTCCACAGTTGCATGTTATCTTGACAGTCAAAGTTCTTCATCCTGCTCCACCGTGGTCCTCTTCCATGGTGTCCTCTGGTTTTTGACACTTGCGGTTTGCATCCGAGAGTTCTTTTTTCTTTGGCATGACGGTTCCTCTGATGTTTTCCCAGAAAAGTTGCAGGATGTGTATCTTTTAAAGCTCCCGGACTTGAAATGCCCTTTAAAAGATATGGAGCTTTTACTGCATCTGGAACTGATTCTTTTCCTCCTGCCAAATATTTCTTAGCCTGGCTTGCAGATAGTGGGATGTGATTCCTGTGGCTTGCGTTCTAAATAACAAACTATATTAGTTCGAATAAACGCCTTCTCACCCAATTTTACAGCTTCATTTCATTACGTTTTGGATTAGAAATTTGCTTCTGATTTGTACTTGAGCATCATTTATTTCCTCTTAAGCTTAAGGATTAGAAAGGGCGTTTATTCACCAGTCTGCAAGTCAGGTAAGGAATGTTCTCGTATGAAGCCAAAGCAATTATCTATAAAATAAACAAGCGAATGTAAGCAGCACACCTTGGAAATATGCATTTCTTTTTTAATATTAATAAAATAATTTATGTTTTGAAGAAATTTCCACAGACGAAGGATCAAAACTTCCTGCAGGTTTCTAATAAACAGAATCAAGTCTTGCGTTTATTCGAACAAATATGGTGAGTGAAACTATTTCTTATGGCATTGTGACTCCCAGCATGCATTTAATATTTCCATTAATGATTCATTCAAATTTTTCTCCCTCTTTACCACCGGAGGCAGACGTGTTCTCACAGGTTTCTCTCTTCTTGCAGAGACGTTTCATGGTGAACGCAGAGGAGTGCCATCGCACAGCAGCACTGATGTCAACGCCGGTCGACAGCTGAGAGAAGCCTTCTCTGACACCGAGGACTTCCTGGATCTCGGCCTGGTGTCGGCCAATCGCTGCTCCAGCAGAACCTCCTCCATCAGCTCGTGGACTGACAATATTAAACCTTCTTTCACTAAGAAACTCAAGTTCCAGTCAGTCCTGGAGGGGGAGCCGGTCGAGTTAAAGTGTAAATTAGTTGCATACCCCCCACCGAACATCCTGTGGTTTCATAACAACCGATCTATACCCAAAGAACGTAGACGTAAGATCTGCACTGACAGCAAAACACACATGCACACCACTAGCCTTACTATTGACTGTATCAAAGACAAAGACTCAGGCAGTTATAAGGTCATGGCGATAAACTCGGAGGGTTCTGCCGAATCCACAGCGTCACTTTTGGTGTCGCTGAGGGAAGAGCAGTCTGCAAATTACCTGGGCTGTGTTCGCCGCTCTGCCAAAGTCCACAAGAGCGTAGACAGAATGGCAGAGCAACATAAAGAGAAGAAGATCAGGGTGGAACTCAGGTGTGTAGGGTCTCCATTTGACAAGGTGTCCAAAGTCCATCACGGACGATCTCGGTCCAAGAGCTCTCTGGTGCGCACCGTGTATTTCCGCTCTGGTTCCCATTCAAAAGAGAAAGAGCCAGAGAAAGAGTCTAAATGTTTGGAAACTGCCTCTGAGCGTGCCCCGTCTCCTCCCCCCATGTTCGACCGGTCTGAGAGATTCAATGATAGATACAGTGACATCTACTGTGACCGGCGCACCGGTGCCAGGTTCAGTGACAAGTTTAGCGACAGATGCAGCGACAGGTATAGCGACAAGTTTAGTGACACTGAGAGTCTTCACAGCGAGGTAAGAGCAAAACTCACCACACTCCAGAAAGCTGTCAAACAGAAGAAGAGACTTTCTATCTCCACCATGTCATCGTCTGAGTTTGAGTTAGAATCTGTTACCAGTGAGCTGAGTTACGCAGATTATGTTGAGAGGCTCCGGGTCAAGCCCGCCTCACTGCCTGATGTCCAGCATTTCAATCGACCCTTTGATCAGGGGGAGAGTCATAGTCACAGTAAAGTCTCAAGCAGCGACTCATCTCACTCTCGTGTGAGGCATTTGTTTGAGCCTCAGTCCAGAACCAGGGCAATTCAGATCATGAGAGGTGAGTTGGTTGATACGCTGGTGTCTCATACTGAAGGGAAATCAGATGAAATGTATTCACAGACACTGGAGGATAAAAGTACTGATGGTTTTGTTGAATCTCAGGCAGATGTTGGCATGAAGATGGTCAGGGGTGACCTGAAGGAACAGACTACAAAGATAGAGGTTCAGTGCACTGAAACCAGGGAATCTGCTGACGAGCAGATGTTCAACAGACATAAGCTAGTCACATCTGCCAGGGAGAGAGTCATTGGAATAGCAGGTATGTCGGAAAACATGGCAGCAACAGGAAAAGGTGAGGCATATGAAGAGGACAGTGCAGGTGAGTCTCTGAGGGCTCGCTATGAGAAGATCCTGGAATCCGAACAGATGCAGTGTGAGGAGAAACTCCAGGCTCTGCGGTTCACGAAGTGGGAGCAACATTGTAGGACATCAGAGAAGGAGATCTTTCATCCTGAAACCGATCTGCCCATGCCGGCTGAGGCACACTACATGGAGCCTGAGGGTCACATTTACACCAAACAGAAGGTGCTTGACCCCTCATTCCATGAATCACCCAGGATGAAGGGGAGGTTAATAGATCAAAAGGTTGCAATTGAGTATCTTCCCAGATCACATAAAGTAAAAAACAGAATTGAAGAAGTGCAAAGATCTGCCTCAATGCGTCCAAAGTCAGTTGCAATGGAATTGGGATTAAATCTGGAAAGTGCAGCACCTGTTGCACTCACACAGAAATCCCCAAGAACTAAAGCAAGAGCCCAAGAAGCAGAAGTATCACCTGGAATGAAAACCAGAGCAGAGGACAGACCTGAACATTCACCCAGACGACGACATGACAGGTCTGTCAAAGACAGGGAAGCTGTGACACTGTATGACATAGCAACAGAAACCGCTGAGCCACATGAAGAGGATTATGCACAGGAGTCTTTGAGAGCTCAGTATGAGAAAGATCTAGAAGCTGAACGGTTGGAGTGTGAAGAGAAACTCCTGGCACTGCGGATCAGGAAGTGGCAGCAAGGCATGCCGATGGGAGAAGAGGAGCAATTCCACCCTGACACTGATCTCCCTACACTTTCAAAGGAACAGTACATGGATCCTAAAGGGCATGTGTACACCCAGCAGGAGGTGATAGCGAAAGAAGAAATTGCTGGAATGGAGGCCATGCCCCAGTCATTCCCTAAATCACCCAAGATGAAGGAAATTGTGATAGATAAAGAGGTTGCACAGAGATCATCTACACTAAGAGCCAGAAGTGAAGTGGAGACATCTGCATCCTCACATGAAAAGTCAGTGGCAAGAGGAGTGAGATTAGAAGTGGAAAGTACAGCACCAGGCACACTTGCACAAAAATCCCCAAGAAGTAAAGCTAGAATTGCAGAAGTGGAACTGTCCCCTGAAACAAAAGCCAAGGCAGAAGACAGACTGGAACAGTCACCAAGACCAAGACATGACAGATCTGTGAAAGACCAGTTCCCGGGTGAAGCTGTAACACCACACAGCAAAGCAACAGAAGCAACTGAACCATATGAAGTGGATTATGCAAGGGAGTCTTTGAGAGCTCAGTATGAGAAAGATCTGGAAGCTGAACGGCTGGAGTGTGAAGAGAAACTCCTGGCACTACGGATCAGGAAATGGCAGCAAGGCATGCAGATATCAGAACTCCACCCTAAAACTGATCTCCCAATGCTGTCAAAGGAACAGGACATGGAGCCTAAAGAGCATATGTACACCCAGCAGGAGGTGATGGAGGAAAGAGCAACTGCAGGCCATGCCATGCCAACGCCTAAGCCAGCTACAGTACAAGCTCAAGTAGAACAGGATGAAACCGGTCCACCTATTCCTAAAGCCAGAACAAAAGCCCAACAAGCAGAACTGCAAACAGAGTTATCAGTCATACCGGCTCAAAAATCACCCAAAATAAAAGGAAAAGCTGGAGAAGTGGAAAGTGAATCAATGTTTAGAGCAAAAGCCAGACCAGAAAAGATGTTGTTTGAGAAGACAAGTGAAGAGCGTGAGCTCACGCTATCCAGGGAGAACATCTCTGAACTGAAGAATGAGAGTGAGAGGTTTGTCAATGAAGAGGAGGCCTTGGCTCAGCGGATAATGAAATGGCAACAGGGTGTTCTGATGGAACAAGAACAAGGTGTAAAACTAGATTCTGACTGGGTGGAGGGTTACTCACCATTCCAGGCAAAGGGGACCACTGAGGTCAGGAAAAATGTGGCAGAGGCTTCTGCTTCACAATCAAGTCCACAACGTGATGTGGTCCGCAGCAAAGAAACTCCCTCAGGACGAACTTCCAAAGAGAAATTCTTTTTGAGTGAGTCAGTTCCTGCTGATTTTCAAGAACAACCGAGTGACAGCCGACATTGGCCACCTGCTGGTGATCTACCCACCGAGGGGCGCGAGACCAGGTTACAAAGAGACAGTGAGTACTTTGTAAGTGAGGAGGAAGCACTGGCTCAGCGCATCTTGAAATGGCAACAGGATGCTGCTGAACAAGAGGAAGTAGCTGAACTGGAGACTGAGTGGACTTTGGACACTCAGGGCAAACCGTCTGTCTCCAGGTTGCCTTTAGACTCAATTGTCCCACCAATAAATGATAAACGACAGAAAGGTGGCAATCCTCATGGAACTGATCCCTATGACCGCCCATCTCAAATTGCAGCTTCAGCTTATGAAGCCTCACCAGCAACAAAAGTTTCACCCCCTCAACGTGCCAGTGGATATGAACTCCCTTCCCTCCCACATTCTGGTTTACCACATCATGCAGGAGTGCCTGTGGATTCAAGGACTATCCCTCCAAAAGAGAAGGAAATGGATCTGGTTCATGGATACTCTCCATCTCAACTTTCTAATTTGCCTCCTGAGAGACATAAACTTGCCTCTGCTCAGAGTGGGATCTCTCTTAATCCCTCCACGAGATGCTCACCGTGCCAGAGTCCACAGGAGTCTCTGGAAAAAGAAGCAGAGGACAGGAGGAGCAGGGAGGAGTGTGTTATGACAGTGTCCAGTAATCCTCACTTCCAGCCAGGGACAAGAGAAGAGAGGGTGGTGAGAGAGGAACGAGGAACTGTGAGAGAGAGCGGTGAGTGGAGACAACCACAGAGTTTTGAAGGTGTGAAGAGAGAAGAGAGAAGTGAAGATGTGACAAGATCAAAACAGGGAAGTGAAGTAAGAGCAGAAAGCGTTGAACCTCCAGTAGTAAAGAAGGACAGGTCAAATTTGAAAGAGGACATTGAACAAAGCAAAGAGTTGAAAACGTTAAAAGAAGCAGAGACAAAAGCAGGAGGCTCTTGTCCAGCATTTGTGACAGAAATATTTTCAGTCAAAGTAAAAATAGGCGAGATGTCCGAGTTTACATGCCATTTCAGTGGTGACCCTCTACCCACAGTCACCTGGCTTAAAGATGGCCACCCATTAGCCCATAACCCTGACTACGATATTGTCAGCAGATCTGACAAATCACAGCTCACCATCTACTATCCTACGACACACCACCAGGGCACATATGATTGTGTCATTGCTAATAAACATGGCAAAGCTATCTGCAGCGCCACCCTTGAGGTCTCAGACAAGAAGGTGTTAAGAACGACGGGTGGCGCAAAGAAGGTGGTCGTCGAAAACCTGGAGAGTCTGATGATGGAAGAGCAGATTCTGATGATGGAAAAGGAGATTCAGACATGCATGGATTCAGGGAAGGCAACATTACAGGTGCCTGAAGCTGTGGTCCACAGACGCTGCCACTCAGACGAACCTCTCAGCTCCTCACCAGTCGAAATCCGGATCACTGCTGCCACTCCTGTCCCTGAGATGATGGAGGAAAGCGGCCAGACCAAAGTTCAGGCTTACACAGAGAAAATCTCAGATGTGCCAAGTGATGAGGCAGCCTCTCAAGTGCTCAAACATAAGTTCACTTTCTCCTTCGATGTGGTCGGCGATGCTCCTCATGTCATCAGGGAGTTACAGAGTATCACCTGTCCTGAAGGCCACACTGCTTTGTTAGAGTTTGTAATTACAGGTGAAACTGCTGCAGATGTGACGTGGTTCTGTGATGATGTTTGCCTCCAAATTACAGACGGAAAATATAGAATTGAGGTAGATGATAAAGTGCACAGGCTGTATATCAACAGTGTCACATACACAGATGCCGGCATGTACAAGTGTGTTGCCAGAAATAAATTGGGCAAGGTTACAAGCATCTCTGCCGTGTCATTATCAGTTGCAGAGCCAAAGGGTGATGATGCTGCAGAGGATGATGGTTTTACTCCCTCTGGGAGAGTATGGAAGTCTCCTGTTAGCTCAGCTGAGGACATTGAGAAACCTGCTGTATTCCACAAAGCTAGCATTACAAAAGCTCCAATGAGCTCCAAAGCTCCATCGGAAGTACTGACTAAATCCCCCAAATCCCGATCTAGTGTCTCAAGGGAGCCTTTAACTATATCTGGGTGTGGTCTGCAGGCGTCTGCTGCTGTGATCAATGTTTCTCAGATGAAACAAGCTTTTGAGTCAGACTCTCCAGTTACATCAGTGGTGCCGCCCTCTCCTGGGGAGCAGAGGAAAGAAACTATCTTCCCTGAAGAGTTTATTCCCCCAGTGGCAATTTCCCTTGAACAACAGGAACCGGTCATTGCACCTAAACCTGACTCCACCCATGCTGAAGGTGGTAGTGTTGCTACAACAGTAGTAGACCCGTGGTCTCCCAAAGCCGTACCTGAACAATCTATTTCTGCAACACCCAAACCTGTCTCTTCTGTCATTGCGCAGGCCGCTTCCTCCCTGGAGGAAGAAAACATGGGTGAGATATCTGGTGATGTTGAGGAGGGAACAGTTTTACTAGAACATATTTGTGCACTTAAAGAGTTTGTAGAGGAAGTTCAGGAGTCTCCAGAATTGGTGAGGCCAAAGCCGCAGAGACCAGTTTGTCTTCCTGCACAAACAGAGGCTGGTAAAGCAGAGATAATGAGGGAGGACACTGTGCATACGTTTGACCGAACTGGCAGCTTCTTTCCTTTCCAGTCTGAAAAAGTTCCTGCAGTGAAACGCTCGGTCAGGACATCAGCTCTGTCTGAAGAAGCAGTTAAACCCAAAATAATTTTTGAACATGTCAAACCTGAGCAACAGTGTGCAGCTGCAGGGTCTCTGTCTTTTCACAAGAAAGCCAAAGTAAGTGAGAAAAGTGCTGTGGAGGGTTTGTCAGAAGTTACTGAGCGACATGTTCTCATGCCGGTAGTAAAGCATGTAGGTAAGGAGGATGAACGTATTTCAGTCCTGGAACCTTCTATTGACAAACATGCCAGCAGTGAACTGGTTTCCATCCCAGAGCCTTCTATGGACAGTGGTGTCTTCCTCAGTATGACAGACTCTCATACTGATGAAGCAGAAGAAGCAGAGGAAATGGTGGATGAGTCTCATGCACACATCTGTGGCAAAGATGAGAACATTGATGGGACAGCAGAACCCAACCCACATACTATCAAGCCTGACATGGAGAGCAGAGTGAAAGCACTCAGCCTACCTGTGATTGCTCCTGCCCAGGGACAGGACAGAAGTCGTTCAGATGGAGCGTTGGCAGCTGATCGTGGGGGAGCAGCAGCAGCAGTTGGCTCCATGGAGGAAGAGGAGGTGACCTTTGGGACTGTGTATGACTACTATAACCCTGCAACAGACTGGGGAAGACCACTGTCTCCCGAGTCTGAAATGTCCATTGAGATTGGCAGCACTGTGAGTGAAGAGATAGCCGATGTAGCTGAGAGGTTCTACACTCCAGGCTCATCGACTGAAGTCTCTCAGCCGATTGCAGAATCCATCCAGACTCCCAAGTCTCCCATGTCCTTCCATACACCCAGTTCTGATACAGTGGCTGGGTTCATGACCCCTCAGGAATATCCCGTCTCCCCTGAGGGACATAAGAGACCCTCAACAGGAGACTCTAGTGAGAGGTTCTTTTCACCACTGCAGTTCCTTAGCTCTCCTGCGGATGATGGTATTAAAATGAAGCCTCCTGGTATAAATGTTGATGAAAATCAGTTTGTCACCAGGGGCGCAGGGTCTTTAGGTCTGGCAACCCTTCAGGAGAAAGTACAGGGAATCCCTCCTGCCTTCCTCAAACCTCTCATCAAGAAAAGAGTGTTTGAAAATGAGCCACTGACATTTTATGCTGAGGTGTTTGGCCTGCCCTCACCTGAGGTCAAATGGTTCTGCAACAAAACCCTACTTATAGCAGAAGACAGGGTTAAAATGGAGAGAGATGGTGATAGCATTTCGCTAACAATACTCAACATGACTAAAGCAGACCAGGGAGAGTACATCTGTGAGGCTGTGAACTATGTGGGCGAAGCCAGAAGTGTTGCTTTAGTGGTGGTTGTATCACAGGAAGTGAGGTTCATGCCTGCCCCACCTGCGGTCACTCATCAGCACGTGATGGAGTTTGACGTGGAGAAGGACAGTTCCTCTCGTTCTCCGTCACCTCAGGAGATTCTGCTCGAAGTGGAGTTGGATGAAAATCAGCTGAAAGAATTTGAGAAACAGGTGAAGATCATCACAATTCCCGAGTACACGGCCGATAACAAGAGCATGATCATATCTCTGGACGTGTTACCGAGTATTTATGAGGAGAGTGCGGTGGACTTTGTCACCCAGGAGCACGATGATTTGAAAATAGCCTTTGAAGTCACTGAAATGCCTCCGAGGTTCATCAATCCTATCTGTGACATGGAAACTCCAGAGGGAACCACTGTCATGTTTGAGTGTTCACTGATGGGGATTCCATCTCCCATCGTGTCCTGGTTCAAAGGCGACAAAAAGATTCCTCATAATACCAAGAAATACTTGCACTCGTCTGATGGAGACAACCACTTCCTGAAGATTTGTAAAGTGTCCTCTCAGGATAGCGGAGTGTACATGTGCAGAGCAATTAATGTTGTTGGGGAGACGCTGTGTCGAGCCTCTCTGGTTGTGATAAATGCCAAGGCCTTCTCAGGTAAGACCAGAGGCAGGGAGCTGACAGCCGTGTCTCTTGGGAGTGCCAAAGTCCAGCCTCAGAAGTTTGACCTGATGGTCGGCAACACGTCGTTTGATGGCGAACAGGTTTCAGAAATTGAGCTTGAGTTTGAATTCGAGCAAGAGGTTGATGAGTCACAGCGGGCGGTCAGGCTTGTGGCCAACACTGACAACGAACTGAGCAAACAGGGAGAGAAATATGTTAGCATTAACTTTGACGTGTTTGCTGAGCCAGCAAAAGACAACAAGGTAGAGTTCAAAGGAAAGTCGTCAGATATTTGCAGCTTCCAGTTCCAGGTGACTGAGACCGCTCCGAGGTGTGTCATCCCGCTGACTGATGTCACAGCAGCGTTAGGGACGCCAGTTATCCTCCAGTGTCTGGTCAGTGGTAAACCCAACCCCACCGCTGAGTGGTACAAAGACGGAGACCCCGTCACAGACAGTCGCTGTATAATCCAGGAAAAAACCGCAGGTCATTTCAACCTACTCATCACCAACGTGACTCAGAGCGATGCTGGCGAATATAAGTGCGTGATCCAAAACATCGTGGGAGGTATCCATACCTCAGCGTTGCTAAAAGTGTTTTAGAGGCTGGTTCTTTCAAGATTAAGAGTTTTGTTTTATGATCCGTTACTCTCTGAAAAATCGGTTTGAAAAGAAATGGGCTGTTCTGTCTTGAAAAGTATGCAAAGCACCGTTTCTTTTTACAATAGCAGGGGTTTATGGGGTTTTATGAGGAGTTTGTCTCTGTCTTGGTCTTTAATTTTGTATTTGTTAGTAATTAATTCTCTAAGGATGTAGTTCTAGCGCGACTCGACTCAACAGTGATAGAACCTAGTACCTTTTTAAATTTTTAAATTTTTTTGGTAGAGAAAAAGTTTTATGTTTGTTTTTCTCTTATTTGAAAATGAAGCTGCTTTTTTCTTCTAATTCAGTAACGAGATTTTTAAGTCACGTCTTTACAATTCAAGGAGAGTCTGTTTAAGTAATGACACCAAGTGAAACTAAAACTAAAAGTAAAATGATCTTTATTAATAATTTAAATAAAGTGTATGTACAATAATTAGGCATAAATTAAAACATCACCAGCAATGAAAATTACTTTTTATTATTTCTGAAATCTTATTTTGAAGGCTTGTTCATTCAAAATGTTCAATAATATAATCAAACAATTGATTTTTAAATGTCACTTCTTTGAGAAATATCATGGATTTATTATCATGATGTTTGTGTGAGTTCAATTATTTTGTTTTCAGTTTTTCAGTTTTGTTGCTCATTGGAAAATTATTTTTAGCTTCTTAGAGAATTTTTTTTTCAGGATAACACTGTGAAACTTTTTTAAAAATCAAAGTTTTGATGTTTTGTAAATATGTGTAATTTTAGGTCATGTAAGAGTAGATTGTGTTATTAAAAAGAAAAAACTGACGTAGAAACTGATTTGTATTGTTTGTACAGTCACCATTTTGCTTTGATAGTATAATAAAAGAATGAATGATCTAGCGTCAGACGTCTGAGCTCTGTTTTTGTTTCACACCTTTGACTAAACTGTGTTGACACTTTTTTATAATGCTAATGTTTTAGAGTTTAACTGAAAGAAACAAAATTTACTTTAGAATCAAACACACGCACAAGTAACGTGGGTAAACACAACCTGCTACTACTCACCGGGGGCTAATGCGAAAGCTCTTTTTTTAGCTCTGTTTTTGGGCGGCCCATGGCCTACAGTAGTAAGGGAACTTGGCTTGTAACCAGAGGGTTGCTGGTGCTAATCCCAACAGACAATTCCATTTTCCCCATTGATTGGGTTAATTGGAAACAGCATGTTCCCCTCGTTTGTTTTTTTTTAAATCACTTAAACAACAACTCCATAACTTCCTGTTTCCTTCTTTTTGAATATCATTTCAGATCAGAAACTTTGATTCCTATGTTTTATCTTCAGTAATATCTTAGTATTTGTGTTGTGGATATTGTTTTCCTCACAGAACTTTCTAGCACCACCATCACCACTGTGGAGGAACAAGAGGAAACCTACTACACTGGTGTCCAATTACCACAGAAAACAAAAACACTTGAACTCAAACCAGAATCCAAACGTTACTCTTCCACATTAGAGAAGAAAAAAGAAAAGCCAGTTTTCCTCAGCCAGCTTTCCCCGGCAGCTGTAACCAGCGGGGAAACGGCCACGTTCACCATCAAAGTGTCCGGCTTTCCAAAGCCGACAGTTCAGTGGTCTCATAACGGGACCGTGATCAAGAGCTCGTCCATATACAGGCTGATAGAGGAGAGGGAGGAGTACTCACTAATAATCACCAAAGTCACATCTGAGTATGAGGGCGAGTACTCCTGCACTGCCACCAACAGGTTTGGACAAACCACTTGCACCACGTACCTTGAGGTGAAAAAGCCTGACATCAGCCAGGCAGAGAAATGGGTCGAGAAGATGTTTAAGGTCACAGGTCAACCTCCCACTTTCACAGTTCTGATCCAACCCGTGAGGTGCTCAGAGGGAGGAGAAGTTCATTTTAACTACAAGGCCTGTGGTGACCCAGTGCCTGATGTCAAGTGGTTTAAAGGTGCTTTTCAGATCCAGTCCAGTAGAAAATGTGTCATTACAGCCAATCCAGATGGATCTGGCTTCATCAACATTAAGAGCGTCAAACAGGAAGACGGTGGCTTGTACATGTGTAGAGCCTCCAACGTGTTTGGTGAAGCCTCTTGTAGTGCCGAGCTTGTGGTTTTTAGAGAATCAGTGTCTCACAAACAAGAGCAGCTTACAGTGACTCAGAAGAAAGGTTATAAGGTCTCAGTGACAGAACAGGCAACTGAGTCTCGTTTATACCAGGTCAGCCTCCCAGGTCAGGACAGAACCAGGTCAGATCAGATGATTTACACCATTGGTACTGAAGACCGGCAGATAATTCCCAGTGAGCAAGTGGCCTCTCTTAGAGAGCTCGATATCTCTGCTGCGACTGTTCATCGTGAGCAGCTGACCCACCAGGCAGCAGTGCTTCAGTCTCATGAGGTAGAGGAGAGGGTGTCTGTGGTTCCTACTCACCCACCACAGGTTTCAGCTGTTACTGCAAAACAGCTTCACATGGCAAAGTTTACATCATCTGTTGAAGAGAGTCAAGATTTCACAGAGCAGCACTGCGATCGCATTCAGAGCCCCGAGGTCATCGAGCTTCAGGCTGCTCAAGAAAAAAGGTCAAAGGTGATGACAGCTGTTGCCGAGGAGCTCAACCCACTCCAGACTGTTAGCACAGGACCTCTAGCTGATAGGAAGTCTGCTACAGTCAAGCCCACCTCAGAAGCCAAACACCTAGTCAGTGGGCATCAGGTGGAGTCACAACTGTCCATCCTGAAAGAGCAGTCTCAGGTCATCCCCCCACCACAGCCAGAGAAGGGTTACAAAGTTAAGGAAGGTGTTAAGATCTTATACACGGCCCAGACTGTGGAAGAACGGGTTCTTGCAGAGGGCCATACAACTGAGCTAGCAACAGCAGATTCTGCTCTTAAGTCTTCCAGTAGTAAAGAACAGCCCCGGCCTGTCTTGGCTTCACTCAGTGAGTCCAAACAGACTCTTTCCAAGGAGACTGAGTTCTCCATGCAGAGGCCTGCAGAGGAGACAGCTCATCTCTGTAAGGACAAACTCATGAAGGCAGCGCTAACAACTGAAGAAAAGCGGCTGCTGCAGGCTGAGTCCATGCAGCATCTGCCAAGTCTGTCCAGTGCCATGTCCATTCAGTCACAGGTAGAGGGTGAGCAGTTGCTGCACTTGCAGGTTATCACAGACCAGGACCTCCTTCCATCTGAGGGGAGCTTCACCTGTGAGAGACCAGAGCCAGAGCAGGCAGAAACCAGAAAGAGTCCCAATCTGCTGCACACTGTCAGTCAGGACGAGCAGAGGACAGTGGTCTGTGAGGATGCATCAGCGTTTGAGTCCAAGACCAGCACTATGGCCATTCAGCCCCAAAAACAGGCCCCCACTCTGCTGCATCTCCAGTCAACCCAGCCCATAGAGGTACTACCTAAAGAAGGTATTCTTGTAATTGAGAAGCCCAACCACCAGGTGGCAGCACAGAAACAAGAAAAGACAAGAAGACATGCGGCCACCTCAGAGGAGAGAAGGGAGCTCACGGCAAATTATCACACAGAGTTAGATTTGTCTGTGGCTGGTGTTCAGGGTCAGCTTCGAACAGAGCCCAGGCCTCAAAATGTCCTCCAGCTCTCCTACCAGCCCATGCAGCTGCCAAAGGAGACACCTGTCACCAGTGACGTCAAGCAGCAGCGGGCTTTGGTGCAAAGGGAAGATCGCTGGAATGTGATGCACGTCACCAGTGTGGCAGATAGTCAGGCCTTAGAGGAGGGTCACACTGACAGTTTGACAGCTGTCGATAAATTCACCTGTCAAATGGCCTTGGAGCCAAAACTCCCTACTGAGCCTGTTCAGATTGAGGAGAAGGAGATCTCCACAGAGAGCAGTGTCCTTCTGGACGCAGCAGAACAGGACTTTGCTGTTCAGATCCAGGAGGGCCAGTCAGTCAGACAGTCAATAGTAATGGATGAGAAGCAAGTGCTGACAGGTGAGATCTCTCAGGAGATCACCAAGTCTGAGTCTTCTAAGGTAGTTGTCACCACACAACCCAGACTGTCCCTTATGGCATCAGAGTCCAAAGACACCACACCTCTTCCTAAGGAGATGACATTTGTCGTTCAGGTCCCAAAACCATCCAGTGTGAATATACGGCGTCAGCTCAGAGATGCCCTTCAGTCTGCTGTAGCCAGTGAACAACCAGTGCTACTGGCTGATGTCATAGACAGGTTACAGGCTGTAGAAGTACAGGAAGTCAAGGTTCAAAGGGAACCCAAACGGGCCATGTTCACTTACCTTATAACAACAACAGGTGCCCCCATGGAGATCACTCTGGCTTTTGAGGGTGAATATCCACAGTCAGCTGACCTGAGGACTGAACTACAGGCAGCGTTCCACTCCATAATGTCCCAGGAAGCCCATGTTCTTACTTCAGAGCAGCCGGGCACTGTGCGGCTGGACAAACCTCAAAGGGCACAGGTCACCTCAACTAGGTCTAAACAAGTCATGTCGTCCACCATAGAGACAGTGAGTGTGGCAGAGAGTGCAGTGGATTTCACAGCTGTCAAATCTCAGGCTGCTTCACTCAAGACTGAGTCTAAAATGGCGATTGAGTGTGCTGCAGCTGAGCAGCGGCTTGTGATGCAGGAATCCAAGGCTGCAAAGATGGAACAGTTCACATCAAAACAGGTCAAAATCTCCACCGAGGCTCACGTGGCCTTTGAGCAGTCAGTGCAGGTGTCAAGGCAGGAAGTGAGATCAGTGGAGCACAAAAGCCAAATAAGAGATATAGGAGCTGCAATTCTTACCACTGAACTTCCTCCCACTCCTGCCCCCACTGAGCTAGTGGTAGATGCCAGCATTCAGAGGGAGCACAGGGAGGAGCTCTTCAAAGAGGAGATCACAGTGTCCAGGCCAGAACAGAGAGAATACCCTGAAATAATCACCTCCCTCCAAGATCTATCTATTGATGAAGATTGTGAAGTCACGTTTAGTGCCACCATTAAGTATGTGACAAAGGTTAACTGGTTTTTCAACGGGGAATTGGTGAAATCTGGCAAAGAGTTCAAGTGTTCCAAAGACCACGACACATACACACTGCTTATCACCAAAGTTGTCAAGGAGAGACATCAAGGAGAATATGTTTGTGAGGCTGAGAACGAAGTCGGCAGGACAACAACATCTTCAAGACTCACTGTGGTCCCAAGAGGTTTGACACCAGGAAAAGTCAATGTTGCCATTCATTCATTCACCCATTCACTCATTTTCCCTCAGAACAACTAATTCATCCGCTCAAACTGGTTCACTCAAAACCCTTTGTCTTCATATCAAATTATGTATCTTTTTCACTTTGGTTTGAATCTTCATTTCATAGCTCAGCATGAGCACTGGTCACTGGATGGTACTAACCCACCACGTCATCTGTGTTCCATATTATGTTACCGCCTAAAGACCAGAACCACCACAGTCATACAAATCCAGCTAAAAGCTCTGTAGATGATGAGCAACTTGCTTAAAAGGCTGTCGTGACTCTGGTCTTCAGGCAACTTTCCATGTTGACTTGGCATGTCGATAGCAACAGGTCTTCATGTGTCACGTACCTTTTGATTCTTTCTTTCTATTCCTGTGCATGCATTCAGGGCTTTACCTTGGCAATTCTTCATCTTCCTTAAATCCTTTGATCTTGCTCTCTTTTGAACAATAGCCCCATGACAATGATTTATGCTAATATCATCTTTTTTGACAACATGGGGTTAATGTTCTCACAGTTTTTCCTTGTCCACAGTCACTCCTTCATGCCTTCCACCATTTTCATTCCATTTGTCAGTTGTTGTTTGTAATCCGTTCACTGCGTTACATTTCTAACATTCTTCTTCTGGCCACAGTGCCACCTGTCTTTAGGCAGAAAATCGCACCTCTGGAGATCAACGTCGGCGACCACGCCAAGCTCGAGTGTGAGATCGAGGACGCTCCGAGCGTGACCTTCAAATGGTTCAGATCTGGCATCGAGATCAGACAGAGTGAGAAGCATCGGATCATCAGCAGCCACATCAGCTCCTCCATGGAGCTCCTGAACCCGGTCAAAGTTGACAGTGGTGAATACACCTGCAAAGCTTCCAACCAGCACGGCACTGACAGCTGCACTGCCATGCTCATTGTCACAGGTAAGACCCCAGTGGGGCCTTTTCTTTAAACCTACACTGTTCTCATGTTTGTGTTTGAGAGAGAGAGAGAGAGAATTATATGCACATTTGCACTGTTTCACCCCGATCATCATGTGACGATTTGTTTAAAACCTCGATCTGGTGTCACGTTTAGCAATGATGATGATGTTGAGGAGCAAATGTTTAAATCTGTGATCAGCAGGTTGGGATCTTAGCTTACGTTTGTTGTCAAGTGTTTCCACTTTTTCAAAATTTGTTCCAATTTTTTTATGTTCTACCTGCTCTCCATAGAAATGTACCCACCGGTATTTGTATCAAAACCAGAACCAATGACTTTATTTGTGGGCAAACAAGCTGTGTTCCAGTGCTCGCTCACTGGTTCCTCACCCATGGAAGTTGTCTGGCACAAGGACAACATAGCCGTCTCGTCCGAAGGGAACTATGTCATGAAATGTGAAAAGAACAAATATTCCCTTCACATTAAAACTCTTGAGCTGACCGACCAGGGAGTGTTCCTGTGCAAGGCCTCCAACAGTGTCGGCACCGCCACCTTTACCACAGAACTCAAGGTTATCAACAAGCCCAGCTTTGTTAAGACCTTTGAGCCGGTGTCTGCCGCCGTCAATGACCCGCTGAGGCTGGAGTGCCAGGTGGACGAGGACACTGGTGTGACCATCACCTGGACCAGGGATGGCAAAAAAGTCCATCAGAGCATGGAGTCTAAACTGTCCTTTGAGGACAAGGTGGCCGTTCTTGAGATACCCAAGTCTAAAGTGAAGGACTCTGGGAAATATGTGTGCTCAGCTGCTAATGAGGCTGGGAGCTCATCATGTGAGGCTGTGGTGACAGTTCAAGGTAAGATCTTAACGACGATCTTTCCGTTAGCTTTAATTTAAAGGTTGTTGGGGGTTATTGCTGACACCTGCAGGCTGATACTAACACTGTGCACTGTTGTCTTGTTGTCTTTGTTTTACTTTTACTGATTTTCAATTGATAATGTTTGAAAATCTTGGTGTTTGTGAACTAAAAACTCCTTTCAGAGCCGCCTACTTTTGTCAAGAAAATGGAATCTAAGTTTACGTGGAAACAGGGTATTGCCGCTCGGCTTCAGTGCTCGGTTAAAGGATCTCCAGAGCTTCACATCCACTGGTTCTGGAATGAGAGAGAGCTCAGTGATGGAGAGAAATATAAAATCTCTTTAAAGAATGGAGTTGCCATTTTAGAGATAACGAACGTTCTGGTCACAGACAGTGGGAGTTACACCTGTGAGGTGTCAAATAATGCTGGCAGTGAGAGCTGCAACACCCTGATATCTGTTAAAGGTTTGTTAAATCTTGCATTTCCTTCCCTCACTGTTCAGTGCAGAAAACATTTGGTATTAACTGCTGTACTCACTCTTTTGACTCTCAGAGCCACCGTCCCTTAGAAAAGAGCTGCAGACAGTTGAGGCGGTGAAGGGAGCTCCGGCTCAGCTGGAGTGTGAGGTCACAGGAACAGCTCCGTTTGAAATCACCTGGTTGAAAAATAAGAAAAACATCACCAGTGATAAGAAGTATAAAATCATTTCACAGGATTCAATTTCAAGGCTTGAAATACAGACTTTTGAAAGTGCAGATATTGGAGATTATCAGTGTGTCATCTCGAATGATGTGGGCAAAGTCAGCACTAAGGCTGTAGCAAAACTTAAAGGTTAGTAAATCTGGGTTTGTTAAAAGTGGCTTTGATTGGGGTCTAATCTTGTGTCCAGTTTTAACTCGTAATGTTTTGCAGAGCCTCCAATCTTCTTGAAAAGAGTTGAGAGTGTGACCGCAGTGTTGGGAAACGCAGTAAAACTCCACGGCACTGTCAAGGGCTCAGCTCCCATCACTGTTAAATGGATGAAAGACTCTGAAATACTGAGAGACGATGATCCAAATATCAAGATGGTGTTTGAGAACAATGTTGTGAGTTTGACAATAACAACAGTCGCCATCACTCACGGCGGCAAGTACACGTGTCAAGCTGAGAACGAGGCCGGGCAACAAAAATGCGAAGCCACCTTGACCGTGCAAGGTCAGACGACATCAGATAGGCAAAAGCTTTCAGTTCCGATATATTCTTGTGTCTCAATAACAAACGAGTTTGTTTTGTCCCAGAACCGGCCAGAATCGTAGAACCTGCAGAGTCCATTAGTGTGACCGCGGGGGATTCAGCCACACTGGAGTGCAAGGTCTCCGGAAGCCCAGAGCTGAAAGTGAAGTGGTTTAAAGATGGCAAAGAGATGATCAGTGGGCGGAAATATAAGATGGCTTTGAAGGACAACGTCGCCACCATGAAGATTCTTACGGCGGAAAAAGGAGACACTTCAGAGTACAAAATGGAAGTGTCCAATAAAGTTGGGAAAGATCAGTGCAACTGTTCAGTCACCGTCTTAGGTCAGATCCTGGTCTTCTTTCACATTTACTGACTCTCTCAGCTCTGTTCACCCTTTTCTTCATAGAGGTGTGGTTGTATAAGTTATTCTTACACTCAAGTGACAAAATCAGACATTTTAAGTTAGTGATGGAACAGCAGTGGCTCAACAACAAATTAAAATGACTGACTTCAGTTTCCTGTTGGGAAAGTCTGTCTAACAGTGAGATAAAGACGTGAACATAAGATATCGTAGATGTAAACTGACGTAGATTTGATGACAAAAGTCTTTTGTTGAGTGACTAAAATCATTCAGTACCTTTGTCCCTGTTGTCCCTGCTCGCAGCCATGTTTTTGCCAAGTCCGACTAAGACAAAAGTTGGGTTTTCTGAGTGCCATGTAAAGTGTTGGTCAGAGAAAAATCAAATATTCTTAGTTGGACTAACATACCGAGGTAATTCGATTAAAAGTTTGGAAGTAGACCTAGAAGTAGAAAGAGACGACGTATACTGTTGGTGGACATCATACGGTCACGATATCACGATGAACATGTACAGCAGGAACCACAGCCCCGTCCATCCCACCTGTTTGTTTTTCTGCGGCGTAAAGGTCATCAGGAAACTGATTCAATAGCACTAGCTTATCGAGAGATACAGCGCCACCTATGGAGGCTGAGTTCTACATAAATGGATTTTCTCCTCCACATCTATGCTCCGACTTGGCAATTTGTCTGATTGCCTTAGTGTTAGTCAGACTATGGCAGCAGCTGCACTGAGCAGTACTTCATACAACCACACTTCAAATAAAACCTGAAGGTCTTAAACCTGATCTGTGATTAACGAGTGAAAGCGTATAAAATAGTTTGAATGTCTTTCCTTCAGATCGGATAATGCCTCCAACTTTCACCAAGACCCTGAAAAGAGTTGATGGTAATTTTGCTAACGATGTCACCATGGAGTGTAAAGTGTCTGGGTCCCAGCCCATGACCATCGTTTGGTTTAAAGACGACCAGGAGGTCCGGCCCGGGTCTAAGATCCAGCCTGAATTCAAAGACAGCTCTGCAACGCTGAAAATCACTCGTCTGGAAAAAGCTGATTCTGGAGTTTACAAATGCAGAGCCACCAACTCGGCCGGGTTTAAGGAAACCAGCGGCACTCTCTATGTCAAAGGTCATCAATGCTTGTGTGCTTTACTCTGTGTGTGTGTGTACAATTCTTGAACGAGTTCATGCTAACATGAAATTCTGTTAATGGCCTCTAGAGCCCCCAGTGTTCACTGTGACACCAGACAACCAGGATGTTATACCTGGGACCACCGTGTCCCTCAGAGTTGCCTTCACTGGAACAGCTCCGCTGGCTGTTAAGTGGTTCAGAGAGGATAAGGAGCTGATCAGTGGAGGCACATGTTTCATAAAGAAAGACTCCACCTCCAGCTCTTTGGAGCTTCACTCTGTGAAACCCAGTGATTCTGATAAATACACGTGTCAAGTGTCCAACGATGCCGGGAAGGTGGACTGCACCGCCGTCCTCTTTGTCAAAGGTGCCGTCTTGAACGTCTCGCCGGTGACTTTTACCAACAATTACTACGATTCTTTCATCCAGTAACGAGTGTTAACCTCTTCTCTCAGAACCGCCCCTGTTTGTGACCAAGCTTGAGACGACCAAGCTTGTCACCAGCAGTGCCACCTGCAGGCTGGAGTGTAAAGTGACGGGCAGCCCCGTTATCATGTTCAAATGGTTTAAAGATGAGATGGAGATCAGCTCTGGTCCTAAATACACAATCACCACGAGCGACTTAGTGGCGTCCATGGAAATGGTCAGTTGTGCCGTAGAGGACAGTGGGGAGTATTTGTGTGTGGCGTCTAGCGAGGCCGGTAGTGACCGCTGCAGCAGCACAGTCACAGTCAAAGGTTGGTTTCAGTTGTTTCTGTTATTTGCCGAATGAAGACTTTTAAGACATTTAGCTTTTCCTCAGTTCAAATGACGAATCAGAGAAGTAAAAACCGAGTAAAGGCTCCTCCCACTTCCACTCACAAAAAATGATTTCAAAGCATTTCTTTGGAGTCTTTGGAGGAGTTTACTGTACGTCATCTGAACTGAGGAAGCCATTCAGAAAAAGAAACATCTTCATCTTCAATGAACTCTTTCCTTACTTCGCTGTTCCACCTTCATTATCATCGTGTCTGCTGTTTTCTTCTAGAACCGCCGTTGTTTGTTCGTAGCTTGGAGCCCAAAGATGTGGTGAAAGGTTCTGAGCTGACACTGGAAGCTCAGGTGTCTGGCTCCGCCCCATTCACTGTGTCGTTTTATAAAAACACAAAGCCGATTAGGAACGATAAGAGACACAGAATCACAGTGACAGATGACCAGGTGGCGCTGCAGGTGCACACGGTGGAGGCGGGCGACGTCGGTTTGTACCAGTGTGTGGTTGAGAATGAAGTGGGCAAGGCTTCCTGTGAAAGTCAAGTGACGCTAAAAGGTCGGTTTGGTGTTGATGGATTGGAGGCAAACTGTACGAGTCTAACACGTCGTCAGTAACATGAATCTGATTTTTCCTTCTCGCAGAACCACCGTCATTTGTGCGAAAGCTGGAGAACCTCAGTTCTCTGGTGGGCGATGAGGTTTCTTTGATGTGCACTCTGAAGGGCACAGAGCCCATGACTGTGTCCTGGCTCAAAGACAACCACGAGCTCAAAGAGGCAGAAAACGTCCAGATTACACATGAGAACCAAACAGCTGAGTTGCACATCACCAATTTACAGAACACGCACGGCGGGAAATATTCCTGCCAGGCTCAGAATCAGGCCGGGAGCCAAATGTGCTCTGCAGTGCTGACAGTTAAAGGTTTGTTTAAATACTCAGAAACTTCTTTGTCTTCATCTGATCTTTATCAAATCATAAAGTCACACATGTCTCACTTTAACAGCAGGAAGTTTACATTAAATGGCCAACTAATGTATGTGATAACAATCCAGACTTTGTGATCTACACAACTTTAGATACATCGTAACATTTGATTTAAGGACAGTTCAGTTTAATGTCAGACAAATGTGATGTTGACAGTGAACTGTATTAGCTAAATATGTAAGCTAACATGGCTGTTCAAGCTGCTCACCAATGAAAACAGACCTGTAATATAAAGTATGTATCAAGTGAAGGAAAGTCCACTAGGAGAAGAACTGGCTCCTGTCACAGCTCGTAAAGTTCTTCATCAGAGAAATGGCCAACGACCAAATTTAACCCTGGTCTTATCTCTCAAGTTGTTTGATGCATTTTAGCTAAAAAAGTAACTTCCTTTGAAAGTAAATCCAGAGATTAAAAGCCAGATGCTCTTCCTGGCATCCTGCCAAGTTTGGGATCGGCGCTAGGAGTTCGCTGGATGTGGATCCCCTGTGGCTACGGTCAATTTAGAGATCCAATAATTGAATCAATGTGGAGCAGTGGGGATTGGTTACCTTGCTTTGAAGTACCTAAGCCCTTGACCTGTCCAGGATTCAAACCGGCAATCCTCTGGTACTTTACTGTATATTTGATGCATATTGGACCTTAGAACCTTTCATTGCCTGCCAATCATCTAACATCATCTAAACAGCACAAGTCCTTTAATTATTCCTCTTCCTGCGATGGATTCACCATCGATTTTGATCACATGTTGAATTTTATGAAGTTGATAAAGACCAAGTGCCTCAAGGATCCTGGTGTGTCAGGTCTGTTTCTGGCACACCAGGTTTTTAGATGATTTGCTAATGGTTTTATTTGACATCTCAGAGCCAGCTAAGGTCACAGAGGAGCCCAAGTCCATCAGTGTGACTCAGGGGGATCCGGCCACGCTGGAGGCCAGGTTCTCTGGCACCAAACCCCTGAAAGCCAAATGGCTGAAGTCAGGCAAGGAGATTACATCCAGCCTGAGATATAAAGTCCAGAGCACAGACACCAGCTCTGTGCTCAAGATTAATAAAACAGAGAAAGGTGACGGTAGCGAATACGTCTTTGAAATTTCAAACGATGTCGGCAGAGGTTCTTGCGAGGCCACGCTCACCATTCTTGGTTAGTTCTCGTTGTCTGCGTCATAAAAATCAGAGATTCATTTTACTTTAAATCTTGTTTTACAACTTTTTTCCTCTTCTACCAACGTTAGATCAAATAATTCCACCGTCGTTCACAAGAAAACTGAAGCGGACAGAAGGAATCAAAGCGTCCTTCGCTCATCTGGAGTGTCTGGTCTCTGGCTCGCTGCCTATAACCATACAATGGTACAAAGATGAGAAAGAGATCCAGACTGATGACAAACACAAATGCACGTTCTTTGAGAACGTTGCTTTTCTGGAAATCTCTGATCTTGATGGTAAAGACAGTGGCAGCTACACCTGCATCGCTAAAAACAAGGCAGGGACGGTCCAGTGCTCCGCCACGCTGTTCGTCAAAGGTTTGAACCAAACTTATTTGTGTGGACAGGTCTGCAGTCATTAGCACACAAAACCAGCAGAAGTGCAGCTTTCACAGGTTTTGGTTTGTCTTTCTCTTTCAGAACCACCGTGTATTCTTGAAAAACCTGAATCCATGAATGTTCTGCCTGGATCAAAGGTCCAGTTTAATGTCCTGGTCTGTGGCACACCGCCACTGACCATCAAATGGTTCAAAAACCAGAAAGAGATTGTGTCCAGCACAGACTGTTCTGTGGTCAAAGACAACACCTCCAGCTCGCTTCAGCTCTTCTTTGCAAAAACCACAGATTCTGGAGACTATGTCTGTGAAATACACAACGACGTCGGCTCCACTTCCTGCCAGGCAACGCTCTTCGTTAAAGGTCTTTAACCTTCACGTGAAACTGACTTGATTGGTTTGTTTCCATCCATCTGTTCTCATCAAACTCTCGATTGTTGAGTCTCATCTCCAGGCCTTGTGTCTTTAAGCTCCTCCCTCCAAAGTGTTTCACATGCAACACATGATCTTCCATCTTTACTCTTGTTGGTTTTCAACGTTATTTTGGAATAACCATCTTTCCACTGAGATGTTTGGTAGATCAGCCACCAGGAGGCGCCTGTTATTGGTCAAAGTCTCACATGAGTCAGATTGAAGGAGCCAAATCTATGAAGGTTAAAACAGAAACAACAAATACAAACACTTCAGTGAAGAATTATTAGGTTAATTTTGGGCTTGAGAACATTTGGATGGAAACAAACTGTAGAGATGAAAGTTTCCCCCTCGTCATCATCTCGTGGTTAAACCTGTGTTTTTTTTCTTATTCAGAACCTCCAAAGTTCACGCGAACGCCGACACGTTTGTCCGTGGTTCGTCCCGGTCAGAGCAAAGTGTTTGAGTGTCAGGTGACCGGAACACCTGAGATAGACATCTACTGGTTTAAAGAAGGCTCAGAGATCGTCCACAGCGATCGGTACAAGGTCGCGTTTGTTAACTCTGTGGCCACACTGGAGCTCTGTGGGCCTGACGCCAAAGACAGTGGCATTTATTACTGCGAGGCTCGCAATGAAGCCGGCAGTGAGAGCTGCAGTATGGAGCTCAAGGTCAAAGGTCAGTGATTTACTTTGCGAGGCCACCATTTCTCGACTGAGTACGATAGTTCAGCTTTCAGATTAGTTGTTAATTTGTTTTCTTTTATCTCAGAACCACCATTATTTATCCGAGAGTTGGCTCCAGCTGATGTAGTGAAAGGCTCCACTGCCAGTTTGGAGGCTCAGGTGTCTGGGACGGGTCCGTTTGAAATAACATGGCACAAAGATGCTAAAGAGCTCAAACCCAGTGCTAAACACAGCTTCTCCCAAACAAGTGGAACAGTGGGACTGGATGTGAACAAATGTGACACTGTTGATGTCGGTGAATATCAGTGCACCGTTGCTAACGAGGTGGGAAGCTGTACTTGTAAGGCAATGCTAAACCTCAAAGGTCAGTCTGATCAGAATCACAAGAACACATTTGTATCTTTTGACGTGTTAAACGACGTTGGTGTAAACGTTTCACTGGGTTTCTCCATCAGAACCACCAACATTTACCAGGAAGCTGCAGAACACAGTCACTGTTCTGGGTAAAATGGCAGAGTTTCAGTGTGTTGTCCAGGGTTCTCCCACTCTCTCTGTACAATGGCAAAAAGATGACCACTGGATTCTTGAGGATGCAAAGATTGAGAGAACATTTGAGAACAATGTGGCCACTCTCAGGATTCCTGCGTGTGAGGTGACACATGGTGGGAAATATACCTGCCAGGTGGCAAACGAGGCCGGGCAGGATAAATGCTTTGCTGCCCTCACAGTGCAAGGTACAACTGTTCTTAACAATAACCATGAAATCTCTCCCTGTAGACTCTTTATGAACATTTGACTTTGCTCTGCGTTGTAGAACCTCCTCAGATCACAGAGAAACCTGAAGTGATTAATGTCACGGCTGGAGATCCAGTCAGTCTTGAATGTAAGGTCACGGGTTCTCCTGAGCTCAAAGTGAAGTGGATGAAAGACGGTAAAGAGCTTCAGTCCATCAGGCAGCACAAGCTGATCTTTGAAAACAACACGAGCAGCTTAAAGATTCAGTCTGCTCAGAGAGAGGATGAAGGAGAGTACGTCTTTGAAGTGGCAAACCACATCAGTGGCTGCTCCTGCAAAGTCAAAGTGGTCATACTAGGTTGGTGTGAAAACTCATGAACTTCTGTGCTACATGTAACATGTCCCAGTTGTCATAATTTTCCCTGACGTAAATAAGAAAAATAAAAATATGCTGTACTTGTACGCAGATGATTTGTTACTATATTTTAACCAAGTATTGAACTCTCCTCCATTTGTTTTTGATATTCTTTTGGATTGTGAATTCTTTAAAACTTTAGACTTCTGATGCTACGTGATGCTTACCTTGGGTATGATGTCATTCCTGATTCCAAATTACGACCTCTGTGGCGACTGGAATGCTCTCTCAGGGACATTCTGAACACAGTCTCATCATTTCATTATTCTCCTGACAACAGAACAAGTCATTCCTCCAAGTTTCATCAAACCACTGGTAGACATGCAGGAGATTTTGGGCTCCTTTGTTCAAATATGTTGCAAAATATCGGGTTCCCTCCCGATCAGTGTGGAGTGGCAGAAAGATGGAGCCAAAATCTCTAGTGGTGCAAAACACAAACTCATCCAGCAGGACAATGCTGTGTTTATTGAGATTGAGCACCTCGAGATCTCTGACGCAGGATCCTACTCTTGCAAACTGACCAATCCAGCGGGGACTTGTCAATGCAGTGGATCCCTGATGGTCAAAGGTTAGACGGTGCTTCGCGGTATGACTGGTCAGGTAATCCTAAACACAAAGGTGAATATTTCTTTAACCTGGTCCGTCTTGTTCTCTTCAGAACCTCCAAGTTTTGTGACCCTGCCTGAGTCACAGGTGGCTCTACCCAACGCCACTGTTCGCTACAAAAGCTCATTTAATGGAACCCCTCCATTCATGGTGAAATGGTTCAAGGACAACACAGAGCTCATGACTGGGCCCACTTGTTTCACAGGGCTTGAGGGGCAGTCTTGCTTCTTAGAGCTCTATTCAGTGGGTGTCATCCACAGTGGAGTTTACTCTTGCCAAGTCAGCAACGATGCTGGCTCTGTACGCTGTAGTGCAGACTTGACGGTCAAAGGTTGGACATTTGTCTTTTTAAGTTAACTCTCGTTTGACTGTTTTCGTCTCACACGTGCGTCTCTGTTTCAAGCTGTGATTGGTTGTTGGTCATTGAAGCTTTGTCTGTATCTGTATCTGCATTTTTTCCAGCCATCCTGCCTCTGCTGCTGCTAACTCCTCAGCTTATTCCACGTGCTCTGCCTTTCATAACCATCTGTCTGTGGCGTCCCTTCCTGCTTCCAGCTGCTAATATGTCTGTGTTTTGGCTTTCCAGAACCACCGGAGTTTGTGCTGAAACTCCCTGCCACTAAGTTTGTGAAGCAGGGAGCTTCACTCCGTCTGGAGTGTAAAGTCAGTGGCACAGCTCCTCTGAAAATGACCTGGTACAGACACGATACCAAGGTCACAGATGGGGGCAACTACAGGACATCCTTTGTTGACTCAGTAGCAGTCCTGGAACTGCTCTCCGCCAGCTTTGATGATGATGGAGTTTTCACCTGTGAAGCTCAGAATGATGCTGGCAGTGTCAGCTGCAGCAGCACTCTTTCTGTTAAAGGTTAGCCTCTCATTGATTTCATCATTCATCACTTTGGTCTGACATTTTGTTCCACTGGCTTCTCAGTGTGTGGTTGAGGTTCTGGTTCAAAGCTGTGCCGTTCTGCTTAAAGCTGGTGTCCGTAACATTTTTAAAAGGCTCAAACTGATTCCTTCACCTTTGCTCAAAACATCTTTCTCCAGCTCCGTGTTTTTTGGCATCTGTTAACAAAATGAAAACCTCCACTTACTTTAAAACACAAATCCACATCCAACTTTTTTCATCGTCCCTTTAGTTTATTGTTCCATCATCCTTCAACAACTTCATCTCATCAGTAGTTTTCATACATAAACTAAACCAATCCCACTTAACCAATACACATTACTCATTAATCCTAACTCTAATTCCATCTGTCATCTACAACTTCTCCACCAATCTTTCCATTGTCTCCTAACAAACAAACAAAATCCTGTTGATCCAACAGAAAAAAAACACCATCTTAGTGAATTCAACTGTTACCAACGAACACTAGATAGAATTACATTGTTCTTCCACAACTCACATGACAGGTAAGCCTGATTCATGACACTGTTAAAATCTCAAGAGGTTCTAGTTCAACAAATTCTACAAGAGTTTTTCAGTATAACTGTTGTCACTTTCATTTATAAAGACCAACATCACAAACACAGTTTGCCTCAAAGGGCTTTACAGTCTTTACAGCAAGTGACACCCTCTGTCCTTACAACAAAACACCAAAAACCTTTAACCTTCACAAAAATAGGAAAAACCTCTGGGACGTTTAGCAGATGACAAAAATGTCAGATTAACAAAGAGTAGAAACTTATAGTTCCAAACATCTTTCGCAAGAAGTCCACGGCTGTAGGTCAAAGTCCAAGAAATCATCTGCAGTTCCAAACATTGATAGCGCTGCCATTTTAGCTCCAGTTCTAACAACTGCCAACATTTCAATTCTTTAGACTTTATTGCACAAACATCGTCAAACTCTCCATCGTACCTTTGGTCCTTTCTTGTCACTGACTCGTGACGATGTTACGGGTCTCAGCTTTAAGATTTTGCCATGGAGTCCTCTCCACGTGTTGGTCATTAATAGTCCCCTGATCTTTTTGTAGACCCCCCATCTTTTGTCAAAGTACCTCAGCCAGTTGAAGCGCTGAAGGGTAAGGACGCGAGTCTGTACTGCGAGATGAGCGGTACAGCTCCATTCCAGATCACCTGGTTTAAAGACAAGAAACCTTTGATGGAGAGCAGGAAGTATAAGATGGTGAGCGAGGGCAGCTCGGCGACACTGCATATAATTGGGATAGAGCCTTTGGACACCGGCGAATATGAGTGCAAGGCGTCAAACAGTGTAGGAAGTGACACCTGCCAGACATCCGTTAAACTCAGAGGTCAGTAGAAATTGCGATAGTTTCAAATGAAAATCATTAGTATGAGATTTTCTTTTGTCACCCTGCTGAATTTGCGCTTTCTCCTCTCTTCAGAGCCACCGTCGTTTGTGAAGAAACTGTCAAACATGACAGTGATACTGGGAGAGGAAGTGACCCTTGTGGCCACTATTAAAGGTTCTGAACCCATTACTGTGTCCTGGGTTCAAGATAAGGACCACATTCTCAGGGACGGTGACAACTGGAAAATCACCTTTGAGAACAACCAGGTCGCTCTTAAGGTCTTTAAGGCCGATGCAACCACGGCAGGCAAATACACGTGCCAACTCAGAAACGATGCTGGGAGCGTGGAGTGTTTCGCTAACGTGACTGTTCTAGGTTTGTAACAGTATAATTCTCTCTTTCTCTTGCTGCCGTTTTCCCCTGCATGTGTGATTAAAAACATGTTCTGCTCCATCTCTGTTTGTTCTAGAACCAGCAAAGATCATAGACAAGCCTGATTCTCTGAGTGTGACGGCAGGTGATATCGCCGCCCTGGAAGTCAAAGTGTGTGGAACCCCAGAACTTGTACCTAAGTGGTTCAAGGATGGTGTGGAGCTAGCCTCTGGAAGAAAATACAAAATCTCATTTTCCAGGATGATTTCTAGCCTGAACGTTCTCTCAGCTGAGAAAGTGGACTCTGGAGAGTACACCTTTCAGGTCATGAACGAGGTCGGGAAGGACCTGAGTAAAATCAATCTCACCGTCTTAGGTTGGTGTCTTCTCTGCACATGGAGTTTGATGATGAGTGTTGGGTAATTAGTTTTAGCCCTTGCCTAGATCTCATGAGGATCCTTCAGTTGCAGTACACATTCAGTGAATCTCTTGCTATGCTTGTCACATGCAAACTCTTGAAAATATTTGGACCAAATTCTGCTCACATTATTCTAGTTCAGGTTTATCCATGTCACCTCATCATAATATGTTTACTTCATATGTGTCCAGATCTCTAACCACCTGCTTCCCTCCACATCAGATAAGATCATACCTCCAAGCTTTTCCAGGAAGCTGAAAGACTGTAACACAGTTGTTGGAGAGGCTGGAGAGATGGAGTGCAAAGTTTCAGGCTCACCATCTTTTACCATCTCATGGTACCATGACGGGGAAGAGATTCAGAGCGGGCCGAACTATGAGATTTCATTTAGTGAGAACAGCTGCATGCTCAAAGTACCCACACTGAAGCTGACAGACTCTGGAGTCTACAAATGTAGAGCTGCCAACAAGGCCGGATCCAGTGAGACCACTGCCACCCTGGTGGTCAAAGGTCAGTAACAGCCAGACGTTGATCATTTGATATTTAGCTGCGACTGTGTTTGTGTTTGAGCTGAAACATTGTGACGGCGAACCTATGATATGATACTGAATGAGTGATACCCTTCAGATGGTAAGTGAACAGGCTCTTGACATGTCTGATCCATTTCAGCTCCACCTCACAACTTAGACCAAGTCTGACTCCACAGTATTAGTTTACTTAGAGCACCACCTGGTGGATGTAATTAGGTAATAATTCATAAGAAGTCATTTGGAACATCTGGAACCCCCAATGGCATCTAAACAGAAGCCAGGATGAGTTAGGTTAGGGTTTGGATTGCTTACGATCACTCCAGACATCACACCAGTGCTTACTGGTTGCCATTATCTCCTTTGAACACATGAGTCCTTGACGTGCAATGACTCGGGATAGAATTGACTGGGAAAAACCCACTTGTTGGATCCTTTATCGCTCTGGGATGGAAGGAGGAGGAGCTTTCAGAATGGTACAGCTGAGTCATGGTGCTGCAATGACATCAGCCACCAAATGCAGCATCTGAAGGAGGTGGAGCCTGATGTGAAATTCAGATTATCCTTGACATCCCCGCACAAACATGTACTGTGTCATGGCTCATGGAGAATTCATGATGTTTGATCTTTACTCAGAACCTCCATCATTCGTGGTGCCACCACAGCCCGTGGAGGCAATGCCCGGCTCTAACGTGACTTTCTCAGCTATGGTGAAAGGCAGCTCGCCTCTTAAACTGAAGTGGTTCAGAGGAGCCAAGGAGATTGTGGCAGGACGCAACTGTGTCTTCTTGCTGAAGGAGAACCAGGTCACTCTGGAGCTCCTCAATGTGGACAGATCTCACGCTGGAGAGTACACATGTCAGATCATTAACGATGCAGGGAAGGAAAGTTGTCCCGTTCATCTCACTGTCAAAGGTCAGTGACCCATTGACACACACACACCTCCACACTGAAGGTATAAGTGGTTCCTCGTCTGTGTCTCTGATGTAACTGGACATTGTGTTTAATGTGTCCCTCAGAACCTGCTGCCTTCTCCAAGAAGCTGAAGGATGTCTCAGTCGAGAAAGGGAAACCGTTGACTCTGGAGTGTACGTACACAGGAACACCAAAGATCACAGTGAGCTGGTACAAAGACGGCCAGCAGATCTTTGCTTCTTACAAATACAACATCACCACGACCGAGAGCTCCTGCATCCTGGAGTGTCTCAGCACGGACGACAAGGAAGCGGCGGGACAATACAGCTGCCATGTGTCCAACGACGCTGGACAGGACAAGTGCGAGGCAGCCGTGTCCATCCTTGGTCAGTTCCACTTTTTAAACCTTTGGTCTCAGTAACATTTATACGGATTTTGCTGTTGTGACACAAACTAAGATAGGCTAATCACAACTGATCTCATAGACATGCAGTTAAAGAGCTATGCTAGGCTAATTTTGAAAGACTTCAGATGTTTTGACATTTATTGTTTTTATTGCTGCAGAGCCACCGTACTTCCTGGAGCCTCTGGAGCCCATGGAGGTGACCACTGGAGACGCCGTGTGTCTGAAGTGTCAGGTGGCAGGAACTCCTGAGATCAAAGTATCCTGGTACAAAGGCGAAGGCAAAGTGCGGTCGAGCCCCACCTGCAGGTTGGAGTTCTCCAAGGGTGTCGCCTGCCTGAAGCTCAGCAAAGCCACAAAGGCCGACATTGGAGAGTACAGCTGCAAGGCGGAGAACCGCATTGGCTCTGCCTCCTCCACCGGCAAACTCAACGTGCTGGGTAAGAACATCACGTCATGTCTTCGATAAAGTACTTATGCTTCACTACAGTACTTCATTTCACTTCCTGTCATGTCTCAATCCTCTGCAGAAGCCAAAACGCCTCCAACCTTCCCCAAGAAAATCACCAGCCTACAGCAGACTGAGGGTCAACTGGTCAGGTTCGAATGCCGCGTTGCCGGCTCCTCGCCGATCGAGGTGGCGTGGTTGAAAGACGGCGAGCCTCTGAGAGAAGGAGACGAGTTCTCCATGTTGTACGATGACAACACAGCCGTGCTGCAGATCAGCTGTGGCGAGATGAGGCATTCTGGGGAGTACACATGTGTTGCCACCAACAGCGTGGGCTCGGCCTCCTGCAGAGCCAAGCTAACTCTACAAGGTGCGTGAAGTCCGGATGCCACGTGTCCGTCTGTCAGGTTTTGTTTCTTCTGTTAAGGTTGATGCAAATTTTCTCAACTTTCTTCATCTTCTGACTCGAACCTCACTTTTTTAATCAACACGACAAATCATTTCACTCAGAATTATTAGCTGGTGAACCAGTCTATCACTAAGCAACCCATCTATTACTAACCAACCCGTCTTTGACTGATTTCAGGTCTGTGCACAGTTAAATTTTAATGGTTTGAATCTGTTTGCTAATGCTATCCAGACTGATTTGAAGCAGTCATGACGTCTTTAGCTTCAGATGTTAGCATACCTTTTCTTTATTTTCACTGTCCGTTTTCTTTTGGTCTTTGTTTTAGATGCACCTCAATTTTGTAGCTTTTCGTCAGCACAGATAAAACTTCCACAGAGAAGCTTTGACCACAGGGTTGTATTTGCTGTAGCCTGCTAATGCTAACCTTTCCACACTTACTGACTCCCACTTTTAAAACTTAATGTTCACTATCACTAACTATTAAATGTTAATATAAATTGTCCGTATTCCAACGTCATCTGGTTTGTATATATATGTATATACATAAACGTTCAGAAGATACAAAAATACAGACATTCATCAAAAACCATGTTAGTAACTTAGTAAACATTATGACTCAAACAAGGAACACATCACTAACTGCATTACTAACATCTTACATTGGTCTTTAAACTCACATGGGTCCAGAAATAACGGGAGATGAAAGAGTTGGTAAATAAACACAGAGAAACATCTGTTTACTGACATTAATTCTTCTGAACATGTCTTTGTTGTTGTCGTCATCTTCTTCTTGTCTTCTTCTCATCCTCCTCCCACTCGGTCACGGACCTGCAGAACCACGGTACCCTCCAGTATTTGACAGGAAGTTGTCACCACAGGACGTGACGGTGGGTGACAGCGTTGAGCTGGAATGTCACATGACTGGCTCCGCCCCCATCAAAGTCACATGGTCCAAAGACCACAAAGATATCCGCTCTGGCGGGAATTATAAGATGAGCTGTGTGGAGAACACGCCCCACCTAACCATCGTGAAGGCAGATAAATCAGACACGGGCAGATATTTCTGCCACGCCTCTAACGACATGGGGAAGGACTCTTGTTCCTCTGACGTCACGGTCAAAGGTATTTTAACCCAGGCCACGCCCCCACATCACCTCAGCCTTCATTAACACCGAAGCCCATTCACGGGCATTTCTTTGTGTGCTGAATCATCAGCTTCCTCTTCTCACTGCTGGCCACTGTCTCGTTTTCAGAGCGGAAAAACCCTCCAATGTTCACCAAGAAGCCGTCGGAGCACATCGAGGACACCGAGGGAAAACTGGTGAAGATGGAGGGACGACTGACCGGCTCGCAGCCCATGTCCATCAGCTGGTTCAAAGACGACATGGAGATACTCAGCTCCGACAAGTACGACATCAGCTTCAAGAGCAATGTGGCCGTGCTGTGCATCAAGAGCTGCCACCTGAGTGACAGCGGCAGGTACACATGCCACGCCTCAAACGAAGCTGGAAGAACTTCCTGTGATGTCACCGTGGGAATCTCAGGTTGGTTTTAGTGAAACTTCATACACTGGCAATACAGACGATGGTTCACTTCTCACTATTTATTGATCGACTTTTTGCCAATATATCTGAAGAGCTTTCCCCCCCTCCCTCTCTCTGCCTCTCTCTCGCTCTCTCTCTTTTTGCCTCTCTCTCTCTCCCCTGCAGAGGCTAAGAAGCCTCCGGTCTTCGACGTTCCGCTCAAACCGGTGACGGTGGACGAGGGCGAGAAGCTGAGCCTCAGGTGTCACGTCTGTGGTTCCGCTCCTCTGAAGATCCAGTGGATGAAAGACAGGAAGGACCTGACATCGGCTGGCAGCACCAGGATCAGCTTCTCCGATGGGACTGCCTGCCTGGAAATTAGCCCCGCCTCCAGACATGACGCCGGCGATTATCTCTGCAAGGCCACCAATGACACAGGCAGCGAGTTCTGCAAAGCCAAAGTCACTGTGAAAGGTGAGGAAACGTCATTCAGGTCATTTAAAGTCACTTCAGAGTCGGATCAGAGCAGTTTGTCAGTGATCACATGATATTTGCGTGTTTGAAAATTTGGTGGAATGAATTTGAAAATTGAAAATGTTGCTGTTGCGTTACAGAGAAACCAGGAGCAGCTCCGGCTCCCGCCGAGGCTCCAGCCACAGCTCCAACCAAAAAACTGGACAACCTGTTCTTCATCGAGGAGCCAAAATCTACCCACGTCACTGAGAGTGAGACTCACACACAACTCACACATCACAACACACCACATACAGTTCCACACACAGTCACCTGAACCCTCCACCTGCTCGTCCTCAGAGGGAACCGCCACCTTCATTGCCAAAGTGGGCGGCGACCCCATCCCAAACGTGAAGTGGATGAAGGGGAAGTGGAGGCAGATCACACACGGTGGCCGGATCTCCATTGAGCAGAAGGGTCAAGAGGCAAAACTGGAGATCAGGGAGGTGACCAAGTCGGACTCGGGTCAGTACAGGTGTGTCGCCTCCAACAAGCACGGCGAGATCGAGTCCAGTGCTGACATGCATGTGAACGAAAAGAAAGGGGAGGCACTTCTGGAGGGAGACCTGCGTGCCAAACTGAAGAAGTGAGTTCGACGTTAATATGACAGTTACAAAGTTATACAAGGTTCATCTTAAAATCACTTTTCTGTCACTTCAAAATAAATCACCAGGATTGTATGTTGGTGTGCTACAAGGCATCTCACAGACTCTGATAATGGAAATCCACCATCAACAATTTGCATATTGTCCTGTCCCTTGTCTGAAGATGTTTACTTTGTTTTTGTCCTCAGAACACCATCGAAGCAGAAGAGTCCAAAGGAGGAGAAGGACATTGACATTGTTGAGCTGTTGAGGAACGTGGACCCCAAAGAGTACGAGAAATACGCCCGAATGTACGGCATCACAGACTATCGTGGCCTGCTGCAGGCCATCGAGCAGCTGAAGAAGGAGAAAGCTGAAGAAAGTGGAGTGAGACCGGTAAAGTCCTGCACGGTCAGAGAGTCTCTGGTGTGTTTGTCTGCAGACGTTGTTCTCACAAATGTTGCTGTTGACAGGAACTGGAACGTGGAGACAGAGAGTCAGACGAGGACATGGCCCGGCTGGTGGCCGACCTGCAGAAGAGGATGGAGCGCACAGAGGTCAGGAGACATTCACCGTCCGTCCTTGAGTCGTTAGGACATTCAGAGACAGACTCTGAGTCACAGTCATGTGCACGAACAAAATGGAAACTATGGAAAATACCAAACTGTTGAAGTGACTAATATCTGACGGCTTATTCTTGAGCAAATTTTCAGAAGTTAGCAGGTTGTCCAACCTCCTCAAACATTACATGAGTCTCAGTGCTGATTGACTTTGACATCAAAATATTGTCAAAGTTTCCTTTAAATAAAGTTCAAAGCTTAAGACTTAGAGTGATATGTGTCACATGGAGCATTTGAAACAGAATCTGTGTGATGTCTGTGATACAGTGATAGCAGCTGGCGTTAAAACCACCCCGCCTACAGTGTGAATCTGAGAGCTCTGGTGTTTCTTTGGCTAATGGCCTCTGTTGTTCCCGTAGCCTGTCACGGTGGTGAAGGACATTGCCGATCAGACCGTCTTTTCCAGCAAAGAGGTGATGTTTGAGTGCGAGATCAAGATCAACTATCCAGAGATCACTTTGTCCTGGTACAAGGGCACGCAGAAACTGGACACCAGCGACAAGTACGACATCAGCATCAGCGGCGACCGACACCTGCTCAAGATCAAGAAGTGCCGGTCGTCCGATCAGGGCAACTACCGGGTGGTTTGTGGGCCACACATCTCCAGTGCCAAGCTCACCGTCATGGGTCAGTACAAAACATGGTCACATGGTGGGGACAGTGCTTTTTCACCTCTCTGATGATTGTTATCCATCGAGTTGATTAACTAACTGTTGTGCCTTTTGTTGTCTTCCAGAAGCGGAGGTTGAAAAGCACCTGGAAGACACATCGGGTAAGGAAGGACAGTCGTGTACTCTGTCTTGTCAGTTGTCCATCCCTAATGTAGAGGCTCAGTGGTTTAAAAATGGCAAGCAGTTAGAGATGAAGGGCAGGTACACGTCTGAGGTGAAACACAAGGTTCAGAAGCTTCTGATCAGAGACCTGAAGCAGGAAGACCAGGGTCGATACACCTGCAGGTACCAGCATCTGGAGTCAACGGCCGACCTCTGGGTGGAAGGTTTGTACCTGGAAACCTTCCTGCAACTTTGTAGACGTGGTGGATGTTCTACCCGTTCACTAACCTCTTACGTGTCAACTCATCAAACTCTCAAACTAACGTCGAAGAGTTGGATTGATCTTCTTTTTTCCCTCTTTCTTCTGGGATTTTTCCTCCTCTGTCTTAACATCCTTTACTCCTCTCCTCTCCTGGATCATCTCGTAGAAACGTCCACCATCGTCTCGTTTGTTGTCCTCTCACATCTGTCTCCACTCAAATCCACCCTCCTCCCAACAAACAATCCAAATTAACTATCCCAAAAACATCATCATCATTTCTAACCGTGTTGGCTGTTAGCGGTCAGTTGCTGTCTTGCATTCCCAGTTGTGATGCCAGAACGTACGTTTACCCATTCACGTCTTTATCTGTTTTAGCTGAGCAAATTCATTTCACCAAACGCATCCACAATGTTGAAGTCAACGAGCGGCAGTCGGCCACCTTTGAGTGCGAGGTGTCCTTTGACAACGCGATCGTTTCATGGTACAAAGACACCTGGGAACTGAAAGAAAGCACTAAGTACAACTTCACAAGCGAGGGCCGAAGACATTTCATGGTCATCCGAAATGTGACCATTGAAGACGAAGGTGTGTAGAGCGCCATCCAGGCCCAAAGGCCCAGCACAAAGCCCTGTAGATTTTTTTTTTCTGATTGTTTTTTGTGCCTTGAGTGTTAAACGTCTTCATTACTAATCCCATGTAGGCGTGTACTCAGTGATTGTGAGGTTGGAGCCCAGAGGAGAGGCTAAGAGCACAGCTGAGCTTTATTTGTCTGGCAAAGGTACAGTTTTTAGTCAGACGCCACCTTTTCTGTTCTGTTTTGTTTTTGTGTGTTTGAGTCTTTAACCCTTTGTTCACTCTCTCCCTCTTGTCTCCACAGAAATTGAATTAGCGATGGTGCCAACAGGTAAGTTTTCACCTGAGACTTCCTGGAAAATCCTCTTGTTCTGTGGAAAGATACGATTTGATCACACATCAAAATAAAAATCATCCACGTTCAGTTTATTGGAGGGAATTCACATTATTTTGAAAATCGTGAACATGAAAATGTTGTTAGTGATTTATAACAATCTTATTTATTGCAATAATATGTCAGTTTTTTTGTCAGACAAGAAGCTTAACTTAGCTTAGCTTAGCACAGCACAGCACAAAGAGCACTGACTGTTGGTCAATGTACCTACAGACACCTTGCCTTATAATCTAATTAACATAATTAAGGTTATTGTTAGAGTAGTTTGACAAACGGAACAAATAAAAACTGTGGCTAAGTGATGCTAGCTGTTAACAGTTAAGATACAAATATATCTTTTTGTCGGTTTTGTGTATTTGGCTAAAGCTCATGCTAACGGAACCAAAGTTTGGTATCAGTTTTGAATGTTTAACGTGAAAGTCATGAGAAAATCATCACTGCAGGCAGCCACAACGCAAGCTAGCATGTGGGTTAACATTAGCATAACGCAGGAAATAGACTGAAGAAAAAAAATGCTTAAAGCTGCAGAACAAGAGGATTTTCCTCAAAGTCGACCGTTAATATAGAATTGTTAAAAACACTTGGTCACGTGACCCTGATGAGTCTCGTTTCATTTGCTTCAGATGTTCCTGACACGTCCATCCAGAGGCCTGACATGCCCTCATCCATGGCAATCCAAGGTAAAACTGATTATATTATATACATTTAGAATGAATAAATTAACTTCTAATTCATCTAAATCTTTAGGAATCTAAATAATTGACTTTCTAATCAGATATTAGACTTTATCCTAAAACAAATACGTATTCTGTCTTTTAAAGAATCTTCTGAGTTCTATTACGAAGAAAAAGCCGAACAAAGAGGTACTTGTTTGTGTTTGTGACACTTCATATGTCATTGAACTCAAGGGATAAGTGATTATATGAGGTACTGACTGTGCTGTGAGCGCCCCCTGCTGCTGAGAAGCAGCATAAGACACAGATAGTTCAGGAAACTGAAGTTTGTAAAGCACTCACTCTCCCGCACCAAAGCCCAGAGAGAAAACCAGTGATTTTAACATCACACACACAGGAGCTGCTGGTCCTCTGCTGCCTCGTGTGGTCACTTTGTGTCACTGAGGTTAATTTGAATGAAGGATTTCAAACACTGAAGTGACAAAATTAGACATTTGAACTTAATGATGGAGGCAGCAGTGGATCAACAATTGCTGTGTGTGTGTGTGTGATGTTAAAATCACTGATTTTCTCTATGAGCTTTGGTGTGGGAGAGTGAGTGCTTTACAAACTTCAGTCTAACACTGAGATAAAGACGTGAACATGTGGTTCTCAGCAGCAGAGGGCGCTCACAACACGAGTGTGTGTGTGTGTGTGTGTCACACTAACGTCTTTGTTCTTTTTGATGGAAACAAAAACAAATCTTGTTCTTTTTTAAAACCTCAGCTGAATTCTCGTATGAGGAGCTGGAGGTGGAGCAGCGAGGTACAGATGCTTCTCTTCTTCTTCTTCTTCTTCTCGTTCTCTCCACCACCATCATCATCATCATCAGAACCATCGCAACACTTTGAGCAGATCTGGGTCAAACACAGTGAAATAGAAACAAAAACATACATTCAGATTAGAAAATGCTGCAGATTAAAACTCATGTTACAAAAACAAAGATTAGAGGATTTTTAACCGTGCAGATTAATTTTTTTCAAGTTAATTTGACCACAGTTGTTTTTTAACCTGAATCTGCATTCATCATTTCACCTTCACCCTGTCACGTCCTCTTTAAACATTCTTCTTTTTTCACTCTTCATAATAAATTGTTGCTTAGTAAACATTAATTAAGGTCCAATATGCAATACCCTCAAGCTCCACTGGTTGTCACTGTTGAGCACAGTGATATTCTGCTCCCTGGTGGTCAGACCCAGTCACTGCAGCTTCAGGCATCTGTTGTCGCTTATTAGACCTTTAATTTTACACATGAACGTGTGATGTTTCATTTCTTTTTTCTACATCTTTTCTTTCTTCAGCTGTTGTTGTTGTTGTTGCTGTTGTTGTCGTAGTCGTCGTTGCTGTTGTTGCTGTTGTTGTTGTTGTGCTTGTTGTTGTTATTGTTGTTGATGTTGCTGTTGTTGTTCAAATCTTCACTGTGAAGCCTCTTTTTTGTTGTTGTTTGATCACAGTCGAGTTTCAGAGCTGGACTGAAGAAACCAAACAAACACAAAAGGTTCTCAAACCAAAAGGTAACACATCTGAGTGTGTGTGTGTGTGTGTGTGTGTGTTTTTGGTCTTTATTTACAGATTACTCAGTTCAGATTACAGTTTTCAGTTTTACAGATGAGCTGCAGATTGTATTATGGATGACACCACACATTTCACGTCAGATTATTCTAGAATACACATTAAAATATAGATTATACTGCAGATTACAATCTAGTTTACATACAGTCATTGATGACACTGTAGATTATTGCAGAGTACACCATAGGTTTCAGATTAAAATGTACACTACAGATGACACAATAGATTATTCTGCAGATTACAGGTTACATTAGACATACTGCAAACTACATATGTGGATGACACTACAGATTACAGTTTTACTGCATTTTACACTGTACATTACATTGCAGATTACAGATTATAGATGAAACTGCAGGTTACACAACGTATTGCAGATTATGCTAGAGGTTTTACTGCAGATTACTCAACAGATACTTATTTTTGATACTCCAGATTACATATTACACAATAGATTACAATATATATTACAAATTACATTATAGATACTTCAGATTACGTATTACACTATAGATTACAGATTACATTATAGATACTGCAGACTTCAGATGAAACTACAGATTACACAGTGTCTGTCACGTTGAGTTTTTCAGCAGCTCTGAGCAGAAGCTCAGTTTCATTGTTTATATGAACTGATGAAGAAGATGATGACGATGAAGATGACCCTGTGTGTGTGTTTAATCTCAGCTGCTGATCGTGTTGTCGTTGAGGAGAAGGTGGAGACACGTAGAGTTGAAGTGAGAGAACAGACACCGACCAAAGGTAAGAAGCTGCTGCTGCTAACATCTTTACTCTGTGTCTTTGTTACTGTTTCGTCGTCAGCAGTTGAGTTTCTGCGCTTCTTTGCTGCACACGCACACAAACATTTACACGCACACACACTCACACATGCGCACACACACTTAACACACTTGTGTCTTTTCAAGTTCCTAAAGTTGAAGAGAAAAAGCCTGAAGAGAAGCTGAAAGCAGCTGTGAAGGAGCCGACGCCACGAGAAGGTACTGATGATACACTCTTTCAATCTTTGTGTGTGTGTGTGTGTGTGACCTTTCACCCTGAGACTTCTCTTAAAGCTTCATTTTTTTTAAGTGTTTTTGTTTGAGAAGCCTGAGACTCAGAGGCTCCGCCTCAGTGACAACATGGCTGCCAAAAAACAGATTTTAGCCATGTAGCAAGAGACTTGTGTCGTAAAAGTTTCTACGATCTCTACATCACATGATCGCATCTTTATCTGTGTCACACGATCGCGTCTTTATCTACGTCACACGATCGCGTCTTTATCTGCGTCACATGATCGCGTCTTTATCTCCGTCACATGATCGCGTCTTTATCTACATCACATGATCGTGTCTTTATCTCACTCTCTCACACCAAACCTCAGAGAGAAAATCAGAGAAACTTAAACTTATGTACATTTTATTCCACGAGTCTCTTGTGAAGTCGCTGGTCTCAGACAGGGGGGGCTCAAAAACCTGAACTGTCTCTTTAATGTCTGACATTTTAATGACAATGTGAAGAAGTGCTGAGGAAGCCGGTGGAGGAGAAGGTTCCTGTGGTTTCAGTCCCAGAGAAGAAGGAAGCTCCTGCTGTCACAGGTACAAACGATGAACGTGTGCTTGTTCACATTCATCCCTTCATCTTCTCTTTACGTCTCTACTTCACTGAGTGTTTGACTGTGTCTTCAAAGAAGCAGAGGAGGTGAAGAAACCAACTGCCGCGCCGTCTCTGCCCGATAAAAAGCCCGGAGTGCCACAGAAAGGTTAGCGTCCGTTAACTTGTTGCTGCTATGTAGCGTCTCACCTCTTCCTGTCTGTCACATTTGTTCTCCACGTCAGTTCAGCGTCGTCCGCTCTTCTGAACGCCTCTTTTTACTTAACCATGCTAGCACCACTTCATGCTAACATTAGCCACTGTCTGTCTTACCTACTTGAAGATGAGGCCAAACCTCAGGTGCCAGCAGAGCCCAAAAAGGTGGCGCCTACAGCCAAACCTGAATCTGAACCCAAGCCTGAAGCTAAGCCAAAGACCACTCCAGCTCCCAAAGCAGAACCTGAACCCAAACCAGCAAAGAAGGAGCTGGAGCCCGAAGCTAAGCCGGCACCGGTGAAGAAGCCGACCACGCCCCCGACTAAAGGTATTTCTTGCTTGGTTTGTGTCTTTATTTTTGTCTCATGTACAAACGTCTTTACTGTCGAGCTTCAAACACGGAAGCAAATCTTTGACTTTAACTGTGTCTGACTTTAAGTCCCTGAAGAAGCTGCAAAACCAAAGCTGGCAAAAGTCGAGCCTGAACCGGCGGTGACTGAACCAGAACCAGAGAAACTGAAACCTAAAGCAGCAGTGGTGCCTAAACCTGAGCCGGCTAAAGTTAAGCCAGAACCTGCCACAGTTCCCAAACCTGAGCCCGTGGTGAAGAAACCCAAGGTGCCGAAACCAGAACCTTCAAAGGCCAAACCAGAGCCAACACCTGCCATGAAGGAACCCGCGAAGAAAGGTAGAGCAGCTGCGGTGGAGACGCAGTGCAGGAGTCTGTCTTTACTTGTTGCCTGACATTAGCTTAGAACAGTTAGCACAAAAACTCTTTAACACTTCTGCAGCTTTGGTGGTGTGTGGGTCTGTCCGTCTGTCTGTCTGAACGTCTCTTCTGGTTTTGAGCTGTGAAACAACAGCAACTGTCTCAGTTTCAAATGTTTGACAAGTGACGTGTTCTCTTAAAGAACCAGAACCTCCAGCTCAGAAGAAGGTGGCGGCACCGGTGGCCCCACAGAAGCTGCAGAGTGAAGAAGAAGCACCACAGAAGAAGAAGCCGGTGGCAGCTAAAGGTACCTGTGGATGATCACGACTCTGCTGCTGCTCACACTAAAACTCTTACCCTACATCTCTAACGTCTTCTGTGCCGTGTCAAGTCTTAACGTCTAACCTGCGTCACTTCCTTACACTCACTCAGAGTGCTGCTTCCTGCTCGTTCTTCTCTTTTGAGCCTCTAACGTTTGTCACTGATGCTCTTTAAAGTTCCCGTGGAGGAAAAAGTGTCCGAGCGTCCAGAAGCTGCCAAGAAACCGGTCGCCACTGTCGTCACCGCCAAAGACGAAGCGGTGAAGAAAGACAAAGGTAACGATCTCAGGGTGACGTGCTCCGATTTCTGTTTCTAACTCAAAGTAACAAAAACAAGTCCTGCCCTCATTACTGCGGCTCCGCCCGCATTATTGACAGAAGAATGTTATGAATGTTCATCATTCAAATTTTACAGTTCGACCACTGACTCCAGTGTGGGCTGCTGCCCCCTGGTGGACTGAGGTGGTACTGCGGGTACACATCTACTTCTACCCAGATTCAAATCTAAGTTTTTATTGTTTATAACATACATTTATGGAAATACTTGATCCCATAGAGTGCAACAGTAACTCCACCCACTTTTATCCATTGATTCATTAAATCCTTACAAAATCATTTAAAATTGGCTGAGAAACCTCACGATGAATCACGACGGTAAATTATTGGATTTGGAGCAAATCATAAAAAAGAAAAACCAGAACCATCCCATAATTGATGAGAATGATTGGCTTATTTCATGTTTATCGGAATCGTCTGATACACAGAAACAGTTAAAGTTTAAAAAACCTCATTCACCGCAGTAATGGCGGCTCGCTCACTTCCTGTACTTTGCTGGATTCATCTTGTGGCTGTAGCGCCACCTTCAGGGCAGATAATTTGAGTAAATTCTTCCCTGTGGTGTTGAATGCTCCTCGTCTTTCGTGCGTCAGCACTTCTTCTTCTTCTTCTTCACAGTCTTGTGCATGTTTCTTTGTGTCAAACCCTCTTAAAGCTCCGATGCTCAAACCTAAACCAGTTCCCGAGGAGACGCCACGGAAAAAAGAACCTCACGTGACCGAGGAGGTCGCTGTGTCGAAGGCACCTGAAAAACTACCTGAGACAGAAGCGAAGAAACCTGAGGTGAAGGTCAAACCCCCCGAGAGGGTTCCAGAGAAAGGACCGGCACCTGAGAGGAAAGTGGACGAGGTTCCAAAGAAGGTGCCGAGTCCCGAGGAAAGAGTCATTGAGAAGAAACCTGTGAAGGTTCCTCCGAGAGAAGAGAGGAAACCAGAGCCTGAAGCTAAAGCTAAACGCGAAGTGGCAGAACCTCCTCTTAAAGGTACAGCTGAGACATAAACGCATCTCTTTCATCCTGTGCTGAGCATGTGAGCAACAGTTCAGACATGTAGAGTTTAAATCGCGATGATCCGACATTGTCAGGTCTTATTCACGATAAGTAGCAGCAGCTAATCGTCGGTAAATCATTAACAAACAACGAAAATGCTACATCGCAATGTTTGAATCAGGTCAAAGTTGACGTAATTTGAACATCAATAAAAAGATCGGACGTCACAAACTGAGCTGTTGCCACGCCCACACAGGGTTTGCTTACGTCTTCTGTGTTTTCTGTGTGTTTTTGTCGGAATTCTTTTCTTTGAAAAAACAATCTTGGATTTAATTTAAAAAACAACAAACTGATTCTTCAAAAGATAAAGAAATGTTGAAGCCTGAGAAGATTCATCCCACTGAGGTCGAGCCGGAGAAACGAGTCTCTGCTCCTGAGAAAGGTACAGACCGTCAGAAACACAATGACGTTCTTTAACCGCAGCCTTTTAATCTCTTAATCTGTGTGTCGTCTCTGTCTAACATCACTGACCAACTCTGTGTTTTGTTGTCACTTCTTGGCGCCGCCACATGACGCCTATCCTTCAACGACTCTTACAAACATCCAGCAGTTAAGAATGAGCTACGTGAAGGAGCTCGGAGGAAACAGGAAGTCCACTACGTGGCTGAGGAAGTGGCTCCTGCAGAGGAGGTGTGGGAACACGAAGAGGCCATGGTGGAACACGTCCAAGTGTCCTACGAGGACAAAGTGTCTCCTCTGAGCGAGACCATTGTGTCAATGTCAAAAGTCAACGTCTTAAGTCAGAGAGAGAAGCCGCCGACTGAGCCGAGCGAGACGTCTGTTACTGACGCTTTAAAGACGAAGAGCAGCGAACAAAGTGTAGCTGTAATCCAGCAGATTAAATCTGTCACAACTCTGCACGAACAACCCTTAACTGATCAAACTGAGAGCAAGTTTGGCAGGACGATAGAGACGCTGACAAAAGACCAGGTTTCTCAACAAGAAATGAGTGTCGTAGCGAAAAAAGGACGCGAGTTAATGTTTAAAACAGAGATGCGCGCAAGAGACAGAGCAGAGGACAGAACAGAGGACAGAGCAGAGGACAGTGCAGAGGACAGAGCAGATGACGCGACTTTAACCAAAGACACTGAGCTGGAATCTCCAGTTTTAATCAGCACAGAATCAAGAAGACCAAGCAAAACATTGACAGAAGTCGAGATAAAAGCCACGCAAAAGCCAGAGAAAAAAGCCAGGAAAACTGAGACAGATAGAAAAGTTAAAGTCAACATTAAAGACGTGAAAATAGTCCAGGAGGAGATCAACAGAAAACCTGACCAGAACGCTCTAACGACAAAGGTTCAAATAAAAGCTGACGTTGACCTCAAACCTAAAGCATCAGTAACGGACGTTGAGCTGAAGATCGAGCGGCAGACTGAGTTTGAATCAGTCGCAGCAAAACCTGAACCAGAACTCCAGAAGAAGGAAGTTCACAAAGACGTAAAACCCTCAGTCGCTTCAGAACCAGAGAGGAAACGGGTTTTCCCACAAACACACGACAGAGGTATGAAGTGAACGTCTTTGTTTTTTTGAATCCAGATCAGGATCCTCACGTTTGTTTTCAGTGATATTTTGAAGGGGAATCTTTTTTTACCCTCTCTGTGATTTAAATCTTTCTTCTTTTGTCTCTTAAACGTCATGCGTTAACAACTGATTGTCTTCTAAGCAACAGAAGCCAAGGCAGTGACCACGCCCACTTCTCTTCCCGAAAAACAAGTGGAGATCAAAGGAAAAACACCAGAAAAAGGTACAACCAAACGTCTTCCTGTCCTCAAAGGATGTCGTCTTTGTAACGTTTGGACGTCTTTGTCTCCTTTAACTCCAACTTTGTGTCTGTTTTTGTCTTCTTCTAACATCTTGGCACCGACACATGGTGCCTTTTCTTTACCTCTTAAACTCTTCCGTCCTCAAGGGGGCAGCACTGGTCTTTTAAGGGATGAGAAAAGAGCCGGAGCTCGGATGATCGCAGTTATTCTCCCATCAGAGGGCGTGTCCTCGGAAGAAGACAAAGAAAAAGATCAAATAAATCTCAAGGACAATGACACGAAATCTGAATCTGTTACTGAGGGTTCAAAGACACGAGGACTTAAAACGAGACGTGTTACCAAAACTAAAGAAAAGGTTGTCAGGACAGGAAGTGAATGTTTGCAGGATAAAGTTCAGCGAGTTGAAAAGTTCCCTGTCCCAGAAACCGAATCTCAAAAAGCAAGCGCTGAAATAATCGGTGTTAAAAAAGATGCAAAAGAAGCTTCTCAAAGTCGGGAAATAAAAACCGTTGCTGATAAAAAACAACTGATAAAAGCTCAAGATAAACCTGAATTATTAGTTACAAAACCAGACTTAACCGATGAAAAAGACAAAACACCTTCAGAAAACGCTGGTTGTCCTCTCGAGGGTGAAAACCCTGAAAACACCACAGAGATGCAACAATCTCATTCCTCAGAAACTCTTTATTCATTAAAGACAGAAAAAACATTTTCAAAGAAACAAGTCAGACAAGAGAAACCTCCAGAAAACGTGTCTCGTCCTAAAATTCAAAAAGACTTTGCAAATGAAGAATCACAGGAAGAAAAATCTCCGGTGCCTGAATCTGTTTTGTCCAAAGTGGTTTCACTTAAAGACAAGTTAGTCAAAGTCCAACGTCCACAATCACAGACACAAAACCAAAGCATCTCTGACTTCTCTGAGGAACGAGATCAACGTGTCAGGGTTAGCATCGAGGACAACGCAGAGACACGTACAACAATCACAGATTCCACCAAAGACGATGTTAGTGAAGATTATGTTGAACAAATTCCATCTGATTTCAAATCTAAGGAGTTCGAGATAAAAGTCCAAGCAGACACGACAACAACTGACAGCACACACGTCCGAGGTCCTCAAACCACAGAGAGGAAGAAAAAAATAACTTCAGCCAAAGTAAAACAAATTTCAGTTAAAAACAAACCGCAAATCACTGGAGTTTCACTGAGAGGCAAAGAGGAGGAAAAACACAAAGTTCAGTCTGCCAAGGACGACTCAACTTTGACAACAAATAAAGTGAAATTGCTGGTAGACGCGCAGCAGAGTCGATATCCTGAGGTAGAAAAAATTACATCGGAAGAGTTCGTAATGACAAACGCAGAAAAACGTGTCTCAGAAATCCTTCATGTGGAGGAAGAAAAGGCTGAAAAAGACAAATCTGAGGAGATTAAAGCCAAAGAATCAGTGAAAGCTGAGAAAACATCAGAGACTGAAGAAGAAAATATTTATTTTCAGGGAAAAAGAGAGAGAGACGAAATGTCCCCTGACTCTGAAATAAATGTCAAACCATCAGAGACACACGGGGCTGAGGTCAAAAGCCCTAAAATGACTAAAACTGAAAAGCATAATGTCAGAGTGACAGAGACAGTCAGACCTGAAGAGTCCGTCCAAACAAATCTCACTACAGTTAAAGACCTTACACTGATCAAAGAGACCAGATCATCCTCAAGTCTTTCAGTTACAGATGAATTAGCAGGAGAAAGATGTCGTAAAACTGACGCTGACGTAGATCAGACTCCCACAGAAGAGACAAAACCGTCCAGAATGAACAAAGTTTGGACAAAAAGTTTAGATTTTCCTGAACCAGAGCAGAAACTCAGCAAACCTCAAAAGATCCTTAGAAAAGACGAGCTGAAGGTCACAACAGTTACAGATCAAACGTTAGAAGTTACTCGTCCTGAAGAACCAAAAACAACTCAAGAAAAATGTGAAATAAATGTTCCAGTTCCACCTTTGACAGAAGAAACAGAACTAGCACTTGAAGAAGAAGAACCTTCTGAGATCGAAGAAAATGTCTTGGTTCCAAAAGATTTAGCTGTGAAGGAGAGACGACAAAAACCTGATGTAGACCAACAAACCCTTCCAACGTCTGTTAGTGTTCAGGATAAAACCAAAACAGTGAGTTTAGTTAAAGATGGTTCATCTGAAAAAGATGTTGTCAGTGAACTTAAAACAGGAGAAGTTATGACAGAGAATATATCAGTTTCTCCTGAAGAACCTCCAGAGAAACGGACCAAAATGACAGTAGAACAAGACCAAGCGAAGGTCAGTACAGTTAGAGATAAAACATCTAAAGTTGCTCCTCTTAAAGCGCCAAAGGAAACACCAGAGAAATGTCTCAGAAACGTGTCGGTTCCACCTTTGACAGAAGAAGCTTCTGAGATCAAAGAATCAGTCTTCACTCCATCTGATAAAGATGTAACTCCAAAGAAATCAAAAATTGTGAAGGTTCAAAGACAAAAACCTGATGTAGACCAAATAATCCTTCCAACTTCTGTTAATGTTCTGGATAAAACCAAGAAAGTGAGTTTGGTTAAAGATGGTTCAGCTGAAAAAGATATTGAAACCAGTTCTCTTGAAGAAAAACGGACCAAAATGACAGTAGATCAAGACCAAGTGAAGGTCAGTACAGTTAGAGATAAAACATCTAAAGTTGCTCCTCTTAAAGAACCAAAGGAAACACCAGAAAAATGTCTCAGACATGTGTCGGTTCCACCTTTGACAGAAGAAACTTCAATAGAACTAGCACCTGAAGAACCTTCTGAAATCAAAGAATCTGTCTTGGTTCCAAAAGATTTTGCTTCAATGAAATCAAAATCTGTGAAGGAGAGACGACAAAAACCTGATGTAGACCAACAAATCCTTCCAACGTCTGTTAGTGTTCAGGACAAAACCAAGAATGTGAGTTTAGTTAAAGATGGTTCAGCTGAAAAAGATGTTGTCATTGAACTTAAAACAAGTGAAGTTATGACAGAGAGTAAATCAGTTTCTCCTGAAGAACCTCAAGAGAAACGGACCAAAATGACAGTAGATCGAGACCAAGTGAAGGTCAGTACAGTTAGAGATAAAACATCTAAAGTTGCTCCTCTTAAAGAACCAAAAGCAATACCAGAAAAATGTCTCAGAAGCATGTCGGTTCCACCTTTGGCAGAAGAAACTTCAAAAGAACTAGAACCTGAAGAACCTTCTGAGATCAAAGAGTCTGTCTTCACTCCAACTGATAAAGATGTAATTCCAAAGAAATCAAAAATTGTGAAGGTTCAAAGACAAAAACCTGATGTAGACCAAATAATCCTTCCAACTTCTGTTAATGTTCTGGATAAAACCAAGAAAGTGAGTTTAGTTAAAGATGGTTCAGCTGAAAAAGATATTGAAACCAGTTCTCTTGAAGAAAAACAGACCAAAATGACAGTAGAACAAGACCAAGTGAAGGTCAGTACAGTTAGAGATAAAACATCTAAAGTTGCTTCTCTTAAAGCGCCAAAGGAAACACCAGAGAAATGTCTCAGAAACGTGTCGGTTCCACCTTTGACAGAAGAAACTTCAAAAGAAACAGAACTAGCACCTGAAGAACCTTCTGAAATCAAAGAATCTGTCTTCACTCAGACTGATAAAGATGTCACAATGACAAAAACTGAAACTATTGATGAGAAGGATGCAAAAACTGCTTTTCCACAGCAGACAGTCATGGGTGATGATGAGGTCAAAGATATTAAAGTTGAAGACGTTACGTCCAAAATAGTCCCAGATTCTGTCGTTGAAAAGAAGATGTTAAAAAGACAGCAAAAAGTTGAGAGTATGTTCTCAGACACAGAGTCTAACGTGTTCCTCACAAAGTCTTTAAAATCTCAGATGGTTAAAGACGGAGACTCTGTTTCAAAGTCAGAAATCATTTGTGTTAAAGAAGAAGCAGAACAAATCAAACGGATAAAAACTAGACAGAAGCAGAGTGTTTCTCCTGAGACACAGATGATTAGAGATGAACGACCTGATAATAAGAAATTGACTGAAACAGAAGAAAAACACAAGTTTGATAAAACAGAGAAAATACATGAAGATGTAGAGGTAAAGAAACCAACATCGCTAAAAGGTAAACGATTGTCTCCAGACCAGGCGGAAACAATCGTCGTCCAACACAAATATGGCAGAGTTTCTCCGTTTGAAGCAAAACAGGAACAAGTTGAAAAAAGGTCTTCGGTTGCGCCTGTGATAGACGTTGCATCTAAAAGATCTTTAATCATCAAAGATGTAGATGTTAAATCTGAGAGCCTGCAGCAATTTACTGCTTCTGATGAGCTGATGAAAGACACCGCAGCAGTTACAAGAGATATTTACGAGATGGAAAATGTCTTAGATCAGGATTTCAAACATCAGGAACAGAGAGAACATGAAAGTCAAAGCTCTGTGGTAGAAAAGAAAGTTCCAGAAAAACGATTAGAACTTAAAACAAAGAAAACAGAGAAACATTCTCAGAGAATGAAAAATAAGTCAGAAAACCAAGCAGCTCTTTCAGAACGAAGACACCAAACTATCACCAAAGATGGCGTGACAACGTCATCAGATACTTGTCCTCTGGAGAAGCTTCAGTTGCAGGTCGTCGTCGTAAAACACGAGCGTTTGAGTGTTTCTCCGTTTGATTTAACAGAATCAAAACACGAGCAAGTGGAGAGAAGCTTTTCTGAGGCTCCTGTGATGAAAGTCGCATCTGAAAGATCTCTGATAGTGAAGGACGGAGAACTGAAGTCTGACGCCGCGCAGCGGATTATCGCCACCGGTGAGCTGGTGAAAGATGTTGCGTCAGTTCAAAGAGACGTTTACGAGCTCGATGAATCTTTCAAGAAAACAAACGACGGAAGCAGGGACGAACAAATCAGGTCAAAAGTACTTCAGGATAAAACTGAGGAGGTTCAGTCTATGAGAGGAGAAGTGACAGAAAAACCTACAGGAACGGACAAAAGCAGAAAATATTCTCAGACGACAGAAACAAACCAAAGACAAAAGACTTCCATTATTCCAGAGTCCAACAAAGGACAGACGTTTGACAAAGATAAAAGTGAAGAAGTACAGTCCAAAACCGTTTCACTGAAACATAAACATGAATCTGTATCAGACGTCAAACAGGAACAAGTTCAGAGAACAAGTTCAGTTGCTCCTGTGATGAAAGTCGCATCCGAAAAACATCTCATTGTTAAAGATGGAGATTTGAAATCAAATGTTCTTCAGGGTTTCACTGAACCTGGCGAGCTGCTCAAACAAGGAGCATCTAGACAAGAGGGTTCTTCAAGAGGTCCAGAGTCCGTCAGAGAGAGAGAAGGATTCTTAGATACAAATATTCAGAGTCCATTTATAGTGGACAGGATTCAGTTTGAAGACAACGCCACAGCAACAGAGAGCACAAGGACTCACGTTACTCAGCAACTGGAGAAGAAAGAAACAGTTTATCGTCGTTCAAGTCAAGATAAAGGCGAACAATTGTCTGCACAGAAACTAGTTACAGAAAAATCACAGCCAATGGAAAGAAAAGCTTCAGTGACGCCGATGATGGACGTCACAAACGAAAAACTGCAACAAGGTTTTCTATCAGACATGTCACAGAGACAGACGTCACCTGATGTTACATCGACGAGTAAAGTGTTAGATCAAACACTGCAACATGAAAAACTCAAACACGCAAACGTTCCATCAGTTCAGAGTCAAAGAGCAGCAGAGACCACGCATGAAGAATTACTGCGTTCCTCAGAAAAACCAACCGCAACAAAACAGAGTGTGTGTGAAAGTGACGGAGCTGAAGTTCAGTCAGACGTCGTCAGAGTCCACGATGAAACAGGTGCAGTCAGTTCTGCTCAGGAGATGAAACTCAAACGTACCAAGTACAAAACTGAGGGGACGTTTGCAGAATTGCTCACAACAGATGCGAAGGGAGGACAAATCCTTCAGGACGCAATCACGACAAAACAAGGCGTTAGAACGAGTATGTCAACCACGCTAGAAAACGAGACAGGGACAGGGACAGAGACAGGGACAGGGAAATCCAAAATAGTCATAGCATTTAAAGAAAAGAAAAAAGCAGACAAAGAGCAAGAACAAATCAAAGGTGAGGTTTGGACAGGTGACGTGGGCATGATGCGTCGTCTTGAGTCCACGGTCAGAGAACCTTCAGTAACAGATGAAACCAGACCAAGGAACACAAAGAAGACTGCAGACAACAAACCAGATCCTCCAGAACCTTCTTGTCTGGAAGCAGATCTTCATTATTTGCCTCCTCAGAAAGTTCAATGCAAACCCAGACTGGAGGCAGAATCTCAAAGGCTTCGGTCCACGATAGAATCCAGACTTTTGTCTCTGGAACCAGAGGGACTAGAAGGAGAAGAATCTCACAGAGGTATACAAGGAAACATGTCACTGTCACCGAGCACGTGTTGTGATCTGAGCACCACTGTGATGTGCACCTCCCTTTTCCCATCATCCTCTTCAGGAGTGGTCATATTCTCTGGACATCCATGTCATGTCACCCATCGTGTTTGTCCACTGAGACGTTTGTCTCCGACTGTTGTTTGTTGGGTTTTATTTGATTCTGTTTGTTGTGTGTCGTGTGTTACTGCGCCTCTGAGTATCATCTTTACAGGGTTGAGGACAGGTGAGAGGATTGTCAGTGTCTTTATCTCTGTATCTTTGCATGGTTCAGCGCTTGCTCCATCAGTCTTTGTCTGCTTCTGACTGTCGTATGATTTGATTTCAAGTTGCTGTGAAGAAGGAGGCGTCGCCACCAGAAGACAAAGCACCAGTGGTAAAGCCGACTGCTCCTCAACCAGGTACGGACCTCTGTCTTTCAGAAGTGTTTTTTGTCGATCTCTCTCTTTAGACATTTTGTAAAAGAATGTCACTCTTGAATCTTTGAAGCTTTACACTGAAGAAACATCTCATTATGACCAAGAATGACGGACTGTGGAACGACGAGAACATGATTAGCATCATGAACTTTGTGTTGAACTCTTTTCATACTTTGTTCTTTAAGAGAGCAAAGTGCCGGCCGCTGAAAAAGTTCAAGAACCTGCCAAAAAGCCAGAAGTCACTGATAAACCCAAGAAGTTGGAGAAGAGAGTTTCTCCAGCAGAAGAACCTAAACCAGGTATCTGCACGATAACTCTTGACTAATTCAAACAGCTCTTGTTTTGAGGAAGTCGATGTTTTCTGGTGAAGCTTCTTTTTCTTAGTTCCTTCTTTTTTTATATTTGAAGTCGTGAAGCCAAAACCTGAAGAACCGACCAAGAAAGTTGTGGAGGAAAAACCAGTCATGGTAGAAACAGTGGCTCCCTCTGCAGGTAGAGCCGACTTTGACAGAAACATCCATGTTTGATTTTTCTTATTTGTTCTTTCATCCTCGTTGATGACAATTTAACCGCCCATGTGATTTCATTGTGCGTTTAAATTTCTTTTTAATGTCGTGTTCAGTATTAGCATTAGCAATACTAGCATGACACATTCATCTCAGCCTAACTTCACTTCATCTTCACTCATGACATCATTTCAACTCATGAAACTGGTTTACTTTGTTTGATTTCATCACAAATACCAAAATTTGTGTTTTAAAGTCATGAAATCACTGTTTCTGACCGATAACGCTGATAATGATTGATTGTTTGAACTTTACGTCTGTGTTAGATGAAGCCAAGGGACCAATTGAAGCACCAGGAGGAGTCAAGAAAGGTACGAGAACCGATCACCACTCACTTCACCTCAGTAAACACAGAATACGACAGCTGCATCGTCTGCATATGTCACAGAGTCCTGAAGCTAACAGCACAGTTACACCAGGAAACCTCAGCCACGCTCACACCAGCAACATTTTGTCTCTCAGTTTTTGTGTCCGTTATTTAATTATTTACTTCTTTACTTTGCTAATGTTGAAAGAATCCAAATGTGTGTTTGTTTAAGTCATAATGTTGTGTGTGTGTGTGTCAAACTTTTGCCGCCTCAGACACGGTTCTGGGCAAAAAAGGTAAAATTCAGGTGGAAGAGGGCGGGACGTTTGAGATTCCCACCTTGAAGAAAGCAACCAGAGTTGTGAGGGAAGTGGAGCAGGAACTGGAAACGGTCAAACTGAAAAAGGTTCCCTCAATTCCACCCAAAGAGGAAGAAGCAGATGAAAAACCTCAGAAGATAACAAAGACCACCCTGTTGGATGTCGACGAGATGGTTCACAAATTAGAGCCTGTGGAGATGTCAGTCGCCACCAGGAGACCTGCTGAGGAGAAGAAGCCCAGAGAGAAAGCAGAGGTGGTGAAAAAGCCAGAAGTTTCCAAACTCAAAGAAAAGGAACCAACAGAGGCTCCTAAAGATGCATGGACACACAAGAAACCCGTCCCAAAAGATGAAAAGCCAGAGGAAAAGATTTCTATTAAGAAAACACCCAAGACACCAAAGGAAGAGGAATCTGCCCTGCCTCCTGCAGCCTTGAAGAAAGTGAAAAAACTGTCTTCAGATGAAGTTGAACCAGAAGTAGTCAAACTAAAACCACTTGAGAAGCCTGCTAAAACAGCAGAGGAGCCAGAGAAAGATAAAAAAGAAAAGCCTGACAGAGTCATAGAGCCTTTCCAGAAAGGGGAGAGGATCGCCAGAGAGGTGGAACCCAAAGAACCTCCCAAAAAAACAGAGAAGGAACCTGCAGAGGTTACTGAGCCACTAGCTAAGGTGCCAAAGCCATTGATTAAAAAGAAAACTCCAGAGAAGGAATTAGAGGAGGTCAAAGCACCGACCAAGGTGAAGAAAATCCCGACAAAGGAACAAGAGGTTGAAAGCATCAAACTAAAACCTGTTTCCAGACCTTCCAAAGATGCTGCAGAACCTGAGAAGAAACCAGAAGAGGAGAAAGAGAGGAAACCAATTGATGACATGCGCCAACGTCGCAAAAGTCCTGTTGAAAAACCCAAAGAACGAGAACCAGACGCCAGACCAATGAAACCTGAGATTCCAGAGATTCTGGAGAAGAAACCAGAAACAACAAAAGAGTTGGAGGCAGTTCCCATGGAGAAGACAGTGTCTCCAGCACCAGCTCCTGTTAAGAAACCTGACAAGGTTCCTGAGGAACCCAAACCTCTGCAGCTGAAGAAGGTTGTTACACCCAAGGTGCAGCAGGACAAAGAAGAAGTTACACTTAAACCTTTGGAACAGCTCAAGAAGGTTGAGCTGAAAAAGACACCCTCTCCTAAAGTAGAAAAACTCAAAGAAGCAGAAACAGTCCCTTTTGAGAAGATCCCTAGTGTTGATAAGCTCAGAAAGGTTCCAAAAACAGTTTCTCCAAAAGAGTCTATTGAACCTGTGACACTTAAGAAGGTCCCCAAAAAGCCTTCACCTGAAGAGGTGAAGGTCACAGAACCAGCAAAACCTGACAAAGGAAAGATTCCCTTGGTGAAAGAGATCTCTCCTGGAGCTGTGCAGATGAAGAAGGTTGACACCCAGCCAGAGGAGGAGGTGTTTGAAGAGGAGTTTGAAGCAGAGGTAGAGGCAGGGGAAGGCGAGGAGGAGGAGGCCTGGGGCTGGGAGCTGGTTCCTCGGGACAGTGCCGGCTCTGAGGACTGGGAAGGTGAAACAGAGGAAGGTGCTCTAGAGGTTCCAGGGGCTGCCAGGAGAGGTGAGAAGGTGGTTGCCCCACCTCACCAAGACAAACCCCTTCATGCCGTGAATAATCTCTACCCATTCCCACCATCATGCCTCCATCTAAAACCGTCTTTACCTCACCTTATCTTTTGTGTGATGCGATTTACGTGACCCTCTTCTTGTACTTATGTTCGTCATCTCCATCACTTTCATTCACTTCCTGTAATGTCATTTGTGTGTCGCCATTTTGACTTCACTCCACTGTCATTCATCCACACGTGCCTTCTTCATGTTTTTGTTTCCATCTCGTCATCGTGTGTCGGCTAATTAAGAAAATATAAACTTTTCATCTCCCTTCATTTTACAAGCATTATTACATACATTTACCATCATAATCACCTCATGTTTTCCTATCGTGATATTTTTATGAATACATGGACACATGATCAGCAGCTAATTCATTGTCATTGGTTCTGAGCAGAAGGACAACCAGCAGCAGCAGGGGAAGCACCAGCCGGCAGAGGTCGAGGCCTAAGACGTAAGTCTATTCTTTGCGTTCTTCATCCGTGTGGTGGTGCTACATTATCATGCCATACATTTCAGCCTGAATTGACCATTTGTGTTCGAACTGAATTTCAGCCAAACAGACGCCGTCCCCTGGAGAAGGCAGGGGGCGTGGCCTGAAGCCCGGTGGACGAGGTCCCCCTCCTCCAGAGGAACCCTTCGCAGGGTTCAAGCTCAAAGCCGTCCCTCTGAAGTTCATCAAGAAGCTTCAGAACATCGTGCTGCAGGAGGCTGAGTCCATTGGTTCATCAGCTGTGTTTGAGTGTGAGGTCTCGCCGTCCACTGCCATCACTTCATGGATGAAAGACGACAGCAACCTGCGGGAGAGCCCCAAGCACAAATTCACGTCTGATGGAAAAGATCGTAAACTGCACATCATTGACGTTCAGCTGTCCGACACTGGTGAATACACCTGTGTCGCCAAAAACGCTGGCAAGGAAATATCGTGCATGGCCAAGCTCATCGTTGAAGGTATTTATTTTCTCTCTGCTTTTAGTTTCTTACCAGAAATACCTGGCGCTGGGTTTGGGAATGATCACACACAGAATCAGGAGAGTAACTGTCTTATTTCAGTGTTTCAGAGTCACATTTCTCTATTTCATTGTCGTCATAGAGCTACCAACGAAATGGGTCAAAGAGCTGGAGGAGGACACCTCATGCCTGAAGGGTCAGCCTCTGTATCTGACCTGTGAGCTGAACAAAGAGAAGGAAGTGGTCTGGAGGAAGAACGGCAAGATCCTGAAGCCAAAGGCCAACAAGATCCAGATCAATATTATTGGTCTGCAGCACGCTGTGACTCTCCAGAACAGCACGGACGAGGACGCAGGTGCCTACTCATGCGAAGTGTCTGGCCAGGAAGATATCAAGACCATAACCAACGTCAGAGTGATTGGTAAGATTTCCATGTGCTGTGTTTCATCACGGTATGGTTTGGTACAGTACGGTATGGACCCGTACCTTTACTTTGATATGCAGGGTATGGACAATGGAGCACATCCAGCAGCCCTTGTTTTCCTTGTAGTTTCTGCCTGTTTGCCTCGACTTCTATGGGATATTTATTTATTTCTGGCGCCCAATCAACTAACTGTTGTGGGTGGAGCCAGTCTTGCTCTGCCCTGACCGTACCATTTTACTCCCCTACGGAAAGGGTGCCACAGAACGTACCGGTTCGGGCTGGTTTATTTTGGTACTTTTCCTGACGGAAATGCAAGAAAATATGTACCATACTGAATCAAACCGAACTGTTCCACTCGGTAAAAACACAGCTATACTGTATGTGCATGCCCCTACATACAATGAGAATCTAAAAAAGGGTAGAAATGTCAGTTGTGGTACCTCAGTTTGGCCCATTTTATTTTGATACATTTTATATATTCTGATGTTTTCTGATTGCTTTACACAAAGATATTTTTCAGAATTGCAGTCATTCATGTTTTTGTGAATTGCTAAAACAATGACAGTGAGTAAACACAAGGCTGAGGCTAATCATGGAGCTAACTACAATTCTTTTAAAGCGTCATTAACGGTTTCAAGTCATCAATCAAGTTTCCAGGTACTCCTGAAGTTTCACACATACAGCAACTTTCCTTCATTTCTGATACAACATCAGGACTAAAGAGGAATTTCAACACTGATTGGCTTTCAGATCATCACATCACACGAAATATTTAAATTTATGTCTGAGTTTTACGCGATGTTTTGTTCAACAGAAATCATCAAAGATTGGATCGTGAAACCACTGAGAGACCAGCACGTTAAACCGAAGGCCTCTGCTACGTTTAAATGCGAACTGTTCAAGGACACGCCAAACTGGAAGTGGCTCAAGGGAGAGAATGAGATTGTGCCGTCCGACAAAATTGAGATGAAGAAGGAAGGAAAGGAGCTGACGCTCACCATCAAGAACTGTCAGCCTGAGGACATCGCAGAATACGCCCTGGAAGTGGAAGGACGCACCTACACCGCTAAGCTAACGCTCGGAGGTTTTCTGTCCGCATACTTTACCTTCATTTTAAACCGGAATTCAGACAACAGGAGGTTTGAAATCCTGACTGGTTTTAGAACATTAGAGGATAATATTATCTAATTTCACTGTGAACAAAGGTTTGAGACCAACATTCACCCAGAATCCTCGGGGATTGAATTGGCCTCCTGTAGTCTGAGTCTGGCTTAAACTGGATCTTTCTGTCATTTGTCTGACGTTTGCTGGTACTGACGGAACCTTCTTCTCAGAGCGTGAGGCTGAGATCCTGAGACCACTGGCCAGTGTTGAGGTAACTGAGAAGGAAGACGCCACATTTGAGACTGAGATTTCTGAGGACGATGTTCCAGGAGAGTGGAAGCTCAAGGGAGAGGTTCTGACCCGATCCCCGGTAAGACCGGACACATCAGCCACACAGGTCAGACAGAACAATTGTCTTTTTATTTACACATAATCTTACTGTCATGTGTTCATCAGATGTGTGATATCCAAATGGACGGCACAGTGCGTAGGCTAACACTGAAAAACTGCCAGCTGGATCAGGCCGGAGAAGTCTCGTACCAGGCTCTGAACGCCGTCACCAATGCAATGCTCAATGTCAAAGGTAAGATGTCTTCCATGGATCCAGGGTATGAAGTGGTGCGCCAGTGTTTTATAGAGCTTAGCTGTAAAAATAAAGGTGTTAAGGTCCATGGACTTTTCAATAAAGCTGTAGAGCACCTGAGAGTGGACCTTAGATCTTTATTGAACAGGTTTGAGGAAGCAGATTAATTTTTCACAGCCTTGTTTTAACATGTGATGATGCTCAGATGAAAGAAGACGTCACAGGATTTTAACGTGGAAAACCAATGATTTTTGGTCGGTATTTGTTGTGTCGTTCAGTGGAAAATAAAATCCTGAATGTTGTGTCAGATTTTGTGTATGTCTGTGAATGTGTGTGTGTGTGTGTGTGTGTGTGTGACTCTTGTTATTGTTGTTGTTGTTGTTGATGTCCTGTACCTGTGTCACCTTTTGACCCAGAAATTGAGATGGACTTTGTTGTCCCGCTGAAAGACGTCTCTGTTCCTGAAAAGAAACAGGCTAAGTTTGAATGCACCATCACTAAGGATGTCTCTAAGGTCATGTGGTACAGAGGAACTGACATCATCACCTCAGACCAAAAGTATGACATCATCGATGATGGAAAAAAGCATATGTTGGTTATAAATTGCTGTGAGTTTGATGACGAGGACGAGTATACAATTGAGGTTTTGGGAAAGACCTCGACTGCCCGACTCACGGTGGAGGGTAAGTCCTGGAATTCACGATTCATTGAGTTGTTTGCCTCCTCTTGCAAGCTAACTCATATGAATATGTTTATCAACATAATTATAGGTATCAGGCTCAAATTTATCTCGCCACTAAAGGACCAAACTGTAAAGGAAGGCAAAACGGCTCGGTTTGAGCTGGAACTCTCCCATGAAAACATCCCTGTCGTCTGGTACAAGAATGACGTTAAAATTCATCCAAGCAGAACAGTGGTCACGCATGTCGATGGGAAGAAACACGTGCTCGAAATCAGGGAAGTGACTCTGGATGATACGTGCCAGATTAAAGCTGAGGCCAAAGGAATTCCTTCCATGGCCAACCTGACAGTCATAGGTAACCAGAGAGAATCTGCCGGTCCTCCATCTGTCCTCCCACAACTTCTTGTCTTCTTCATGTTTGTGTCTGTACAAAAACCACCTTCACTTGTGTTTGTGAGATGTTTGTGTGTCATACCTGTGTTGTCCCTCGTCTTTGTTGCGACATGTGTTGTTCATGTGCGAGTCACACAAAAATGTCACCATTCCAGAGGGAGATGCGTACTTCACGGTCAAGCTGCAGGACTTTACTGCGGTGGAGAAGGACGAGGTGGTTCTAGATTGTGAACTCAGCAAAGACGTCAATGTCATGTGGTACCACAACGAGGCGGAGATCAAAGCCTCCAGGATGGTGGCCATCAAGGCCGAGGACAAACGCAGAACACTGGTCATCAAGAGAATTGGAGACAAAGACAAAGGACAGTATGTTTGTGACTGTGGGACAGACAAGACAACTGCAACTCTGCACATCGAAGGTAAACAGAGTTCTAACTTCTCTTTAACCTTCCCTGACCCTGTGCCACCTCGTAACCTCACTTCATCACTTCATTACTTCATCTCTTCAGTGTCACCTCAGTATCTGCACTCGTTGGCCCTTCTTTTTCTCTCTTACCATTGTTGCTCACCTGAATGTGGTCTCTCTCTTGCTCATCACATTACCTTTACGAATCATCACCATCAGAATCACACAACTCAACTCCTCCCACAGTTCTTTAATCATGTTTCATGTTTCTAATGGTTTGTCCCTGTGTTTGTTTGTCTTTATTAACTCCTTTATTGTTCTTCAGTGTGTTGAAAAACTCACAATTAGAAAGTTGACGCCCCCACCTGTTGTGATCTCAGAGTTCCCTTTAAATGGGGATCTGGACAAAACTGTTCGACAGAGTTCCCTGAGTAACAGCAGCCATCACTTTAGCAGCGGTAGCAGTTCTTGCTAGGCCATGACGGACTCTGCTCTGGTAACGTCCAAAAGCCTCGTCCAGCACCAAGCACCACACATGTCCCCAGTCAAGAGTTCATACTACCAGAACCACGTTGAACCACCTATAAGATCACACCACACATGAAACATACGGGTAACGACTGAACTGGTAATGTGTAACCATTACCAGGTCGTCCAACTTCCTCGCTTTCCTGGGAACCTTATGGTTCTGTTTGGTTGTAGGAAAGGTTTTTGCTGAGGCACAATAAAGGAGGGTTGTGTGTTGTGTGTTTGTATTTGTGTCCTGAAACTTCGTCCCCTCTCTTGAACGTCAGCTCGGCACATTAAGGTGGTCCGGCCTTTGTACGGTGTTGAAGTGTTTGATGGGGAGACCGCTCGGTTTGAGGTGGAGCTCAGCGAGGACGATGTCCACGGCCAGTGGAAACTGAACGGCGAAGTCCTCAGTCCGTCTGCTGTATGTCCCACTGAAACACGTCTCACACTCATTTTCACTTAGTGTCTCATACTTGCCACCCGTCAGACTTTGCTCTGACCACTTTTCTCCTGTTTGTCGCTGACATGCTTGTTGACCGTCTGCAGGACGTTGAGATTGTGGAGGACGGCGCCAAACACACGCTGGTCATTTACAACTGCAAAGTTCCTCTGACAGGCGAGCTGGTGTTTACCGCCGCTAACGCCAAGTGTTCTGCTAACCTGAAAGTGAAGGGTGAGCGTTCACATCCTCACACTTTCCTCTGCAGAATCCCTTTCCAGAAAAAAGTCCAGTGGCCACGTTTGTCTTTGACACCCAGTGCTGAGTCTAACTCTGTTTGTCTGAACCTACAGATCCTCCAGTCTCGTTCATTACTCCTCTGTCTGATGTGCATGTGTACGAAAAAGAGGAGGCTAAGTTTGTACTGGAAATTTCTCGAGAGCCAAAAAGCTTCCGTTGGCTGAAGGGAACTCAGGAGCTAGTGAACGATGATAAGTTTGAACTGTCGGTTGACGCAAAGAGACACAGTCTCGTTATCAAATCTGCCAAATACGAAGATGAAGCCAAGTATATGTTTGAGGCTGAAGATAAGAGGACGTCTGGAAAGTTGATCATCAAAGGTAAACAGCTTCGGTCACTGAAGCAGCTGAAGAGCAAACTGCACATTAGCATCTTTTAGCTAGTCTATGCAGTGACCATATATGACCACTTCACCTTCCTCCAGCCTCCAGGCGGCACAAGCCCAACTTTAGACCAAACACGCAATTTACTTCCTGTCACTTTTATTGTTTCATGATTGAACTTCACACGTGTATAATCTGTGTTTGTCAGGTATCCGTCTCGAATTTATCAAACCAATTAAAGACGTGACTGTGAAGGAGCGAGAAACGGCAGCGTTCAGTGTCGAACTCTCTCACGATAAAATCCCAGTGGTCTGGTACAAAAACGACGTCCGTCTGCACCCCAGCAAGGTGGTGCACATGACGGATGACGGTAAAGTCCACACACTGGCCTTCAAGGAGGTCACCCTCGACGACACGTCCATGATCAAGGTGGACGCCGCGGGCAAGACATCGGAGGCCATGCTCACAGTCCTTGGTTAGTGCCAGAGGCAAAATGGTAGAAGTGATAAAAACCTCTGTGCTTCCTCTTTTACATAAACAGCCACTTCCTGTTTCAATCACACATACCTGTGGTCCACGTGTGACTCCAGTGTCTATGTTTTACTGAGCCCTCGTGTTCCTCTGTTATTCACTTCACTTCCTGTCTTTGTTCCATCACCGCTGTTGTAATGACCTGCTCCTCGCACTCGTTTCTACAGAACTACACAAGTCCGATTTAGTTAGTTTTATAGCTAACTTCACTAACTAGCAAGACAATCTAGTCTATTTGATTAACACATAATCCACCAGGGGGCAGTGCTTTGTGTAAGACATAGAAAATACATTACAACTCTGAGAACCCGTGTTGTGTCGTGAATTTGGGCAATAGCTTTGTAGGGAAGTTGACAACTTGGAATTACAACTTAAGGGGGCGCTCTATCGAGAGAAAATGACTACCTCCAAGTAGAACTGCATCTACTCTACAGCGACAAGAAGTGGGAACAGGAAAAAGAAGGAAGTGAAGATATCTGGAAAGTGAGAGGAACGAGAGTTCACAATAAAACAGGAAATGACACTCATGAACAGGAAACTATGACGCTAACATTCTATTTCATGTTTTCATCTGTAGAAGGTTTTCATATCTGTAATAAGAGTCTGTGTTTTAACCGTTGCTGTTGCCGGTGTCGTCCCGCAGAGGGCGACTTATACTTCACAGCTAAGCTGCAGAACTACACTGCCGTCGAGAAGGACGAGGTGATTTTGTCCTGTGAGCTCAGCAAAGCCACTGGCGATGTCAAATGGTTCAAAGACGGCGCCGAGATCTTTCCCTCCAAGAATGTTCTGCTCCAATCGGACGGCAAGAAGCGCGTGCTGATCGTCAAGAAGGCGGTGAAGAGCAGCAAGGGAACGTACACCTGCGACTGTGGCACTGACAAGACCACAGCCACCCTGAACATCGAAGGTAATACCTGCCGTGATCCAGGAAGTTCCGAGTCAGGCCCCGCCCACCAGAGTTCATCGAAGCCCCGCCTCTGACTGGGCCCGCCGTTCTTCTCCACAGTCATTTATCACTGTGTATTGTAGTGTTTCATGTTTCTCCTGAGGATGATCCAGCCCAACACGCGGTCATGTGACACTTGTAACTGTATATGACCTCTGACCTCTGGAGCAGCTGTGGAGACAGACGGTCTTATACATATTACAACCACAGCTTTTTATTCATGTGTTCATCATACTCTTCCAAAACATCAGGCTGCAGAATACAGATTATGTTAATCTGGTGATAAATCATAAATCATAGATTATTTCCTTCACGTCCTTAAAGCTTTTTAAATAAAAACTAAACTAATCAAAGGCTAACTAGCTGACATTCAGGGTGAACAAGACAGGCTACGCTACACACTGTAATATAACATAACTGAATAGCATTTACTTAGGTTAACTGAAATTAACATTATGATTGCTAGTTAGCATATCAAACTGAGCAGTTGATATGCTAACTAGCCAATGTTAGCTGAACTCATTTACTGCAGCACTTTAGCGTCGGTCTATAGCTGAAGTCACTTAGCTACTATCTTCCATGAAAACTCGTTTTCCAACAGTTTAATTTACAGAAACATTATGACGCTAACATTGTCGATGATTAGCTAAAGCAGGAAACGGCCATTTGTTTAAATTTATTTTGTGAAATTTTGCCAAACTTTACGAAGTTTCGGGGCTGGATTATCGTCTGGATTAATGTCTTGAGTTCAACGTTTTTCTGCTTCTGCACAAACTGTAAGTCGCTCTGACTGAGAGCGACCGCTGTTGCACGTGTCCACCCACTGTTCTCTGTACTTGTCGACTACTCCCCCTCTCACCATGGCTCCGCCTCTAACGTCTTCTCACGCCTCCGCAGAGCGCGACATCAAGGTGCTGCGCCCACTCTACAGCGTGGAGGTCACTGAGACGGAGACGGCCACGTTTGAGACAGAGATTTCAGAGGAGGAGCTTCACGGCACCTGGAAACTGAAGGGAGAGACGCTCCTCCCATCTGCGGTAAGATTCCGCCCCTGATGACATCACAGAGATGTTCTTCTCTACTGTGTCCTCTTGTTTGGTTTTTAATTCGTCACCATGTGGACGTGTTGTCCTCAGGACGTGGAGATCAAGATGGAGGGAACCCGACACATGTTGATCCTCCACAACTGTATGATGGACATGGCCGGCAGCGTGGACTTCATGGCAGCTAACGCCAAGTCCTCAGCTCAGCTCAGGGTGAAAGGTGAGAGAATGAACAGTGACACCTGCTGGTGGTGGTGAGCATCATATCATATATTATATTTACAGCACAGACAAGAATGTGATCAGAAACAGATGGAGATAATCTGAGATAATCTGAGAATATCTGTAGGGAAACTGATAACAGCATGTTGTGTTTAACTGTTTTTTTATCTAATCAGAGATAAAAATGTCTCTGAAACCTCACAACAATCACTTCTGCTTGTGTTTTTAAATGTTTGACCGAATAATTCCTCTGTAAAGATTTGAAATTTCACGTGAGTTCCAGCTGAAACCGACTTGAACTGTAGATGTTACCGTGTTGATAAATTTGAGTGTCGGTGATAAAGACACAGGAAGCCGGATTGACTCAGGCATGTGAAGCAGCTCGTCATAAAGACTTGTTTGTGGCCCCTTAATCCACTCTGACATCCTGGATCATCAAAACTCTGACAGCACACGTCGCCGTGACGACACGTGTGCTCTCACTGTGACGTTTGGTAACTCCACATTCTCCTTTTCCTGGAAAAATGCAGGCACATGATTGACAGGAGCAGATTGACTTCCCCGTTGGGTTTGGCAGAAGTGGGCTCTTGGCCAATCAGACGCCTCGGTTATTTTAGAAGCCACATGCCTTATCTAGAGCAGGTTTGCAGTGATTGGCAGGGCCCGGGATTTGACCCCGTCCCTCACTGGTTTGTGGCGGCCATATACATCTGACGGCAGGTCGTATGCTAATGAGCCCTGCCCCCAGAGTTTGGTCCCCGGGTGGCGGGTGTGCAGTTGTCCTGAGGGCGTCCTGAGGGCCTGCCGTCAGCTCCACCACACCATGAGGACTAGCCACTGAGGATTAGCCGCTGCTCTGCGGGATTTTTTAGGATCTACTGACCTGTTTCAGTCGGGGGGAATAACCATGTCTTCTCCTGAATCCAAAGCCCGGGTGATCAGCATGGTGAAGCCCCTGAAGGATGTGGCGGTGACTGCGGGTGAGACCGCCACCTTTGAGTGCGAGCTGTCGTACGAAGGCATCGTTGTCGAGTGGTTCCTGGAGGGAACAAAGCTGGAGCCCAGCGACAGAGTAAGTCCCAACACTCACTTCCTGAAACTTGTTGACATGCTGAAGGTGGTGGTGCTGAGCCTGGCTCACAGTCTTCATATAAGGGCCTCCTCCTCCTCCTCCTGCTGCTGCTCCTCCTGCTCCTCCTGCTGCTGCTGCTTGAGGTTCAGGTTTACAGCCGAGCATTCGATCCTGGTTTTCAGGACTTTTCTGCCCCGCAAGCGTTTCAGCTGGGTTATTTTTAACGGTGGAGAAAGCAGGACAGGTGGCAACAGGAGCTGTTTGTCAGCTCCTCTTTTAAAAACCACGCCAGCACCAGGATCTTCTCACGCTCATGTTCTGGAGATGTTTGCTGGTTTCAGGCCGAAATAAGAGTTGGAACAATCTGAGCATGTGTTAACACAGTCCTGAAACCACATCCAGACCTTCTGTAACACTGGATTAACTTGATTATGGGATGTAACCTGAGACGTGAGGTTTTCACAGACATGTGTCCTCTCTCTCTCCCTCTCTCTCTCTCTCTGGGTTGAGCAACATTCACTATGTCACAGAAATGATGTCGGATCGATCAGAAGCTCAGACTGAAGTTAATCCAGTGTTACGAGTGTGTAAATAATAAAGTGATAAATCATCAATAATTGACGGAAATAAAGTGAAGAATAAAAAATGATGTGGTAAAATGATATTTAAACTAAAATGTTTCTTGTTCTTTAAAAATGGCTGTAAAGTTTCACCCTGTTCAGTTTAGTTTGAGTTGAACACACACACACGCTAAACCAGGGGAGTCAAACATACGGCCCGCCAGAGGGTCCAATCGGCCCACAGGATGAATTTGTTAAAATTTCACACTAATCTAAACGTAATGTCAAATGCTCCAGATACCCGTGATGAAATGTTTGTGCCTTTATAGATCCAGTGCGCTGTGTAAATAGTAAATTTAGGCATGATATTGTTGAAATTGCACTTATATCTCAAGAAATTTCATGTTTTGTAAAATTATCCTTCAGTAAATGTAAAACAAAGGAGAAAAAACAGAGGGGTTCTTGTTGTTCATAGGTTATTATGCTATTACCTCACTATTTTTACTGGTCCGGCCCCCTTGAGATCAAATTGTACTCTATGTGGCCCCTGAACAAAAATGAGTTTGACACCCCTGCACTAAACCGTAAAACTGCTAAGCCCCGCCCCCATCTTCACTATCACAAACAAAGACAAATGGATAAATATGGATACATTCTGCAAAACAAACTGATTATTTTAGTGATTATTAGTTTGTTTCAGACTTAAAACAGTGAAAGTAAAGTGAATTTTCCTCGAACCTCAAAATGACGACGTCCTCAAAGTAATTTACATTAAAGAACATATTTACATTTAAGAATCTGCAAAATCACAAAACATTATTTATCTATAAACTTAGTCATATTTAAATAATGAACTGCTGATTTAATCTCAGTGATGTTGAATTATCAGTGTTTTGATGTTGAGACGTGATAAAGAACCTCGTGTTCAGCTGTGGTGTTAAATCCAGACTCAGGTGTCTGAGGTCGCGCAGTTTAAATCGGGGGAAGGAAAGAAGCAGCTGTCAGTGTTTGTTGAAGCTGTCACAAACCAGCTGACTGAGGCTGCAGAAGCCTCACAGGCACGACTGAGGGCTCAGGAAAACTCTCTGTAACCCTGCTACAGAACCCCGCCCCCCGTCCAATGACAATATTTAAAAAGAAAAGAAAATTAAGTGTATTTACGTACTTCGCTAATGAACTAACTTCACACTGAACTTAGTTTCACACTAGACTCTTTAAACTGTTTTTAATCATCAGTAGAAAATCACAAATACACATTTCCAGCAGAAGTAAGTAGTTTTTAAATGAGCAAATACAGCCATAGCTACATATTCTGTGTTAGTCGTGCTACTAGCCAGTAGTAACCATGTCTGTGGAAGCTAAACCCTGTGTTGTGTCTGTCAGGTGGTTCTGAAGACAGAAGGTAATGTCCACAGCCTGACTCTGCGTGACGTCCAGCTGCCTGAAGCTGGAAAGGTCAAACTCACGGCCAAAGACTTCCAGACCGAGGCCAACCTCATCGTTGGAGGTGAGACATCCACATCTGCTGGAACTCCTCAGGTGAAGTTTACCTGAAGCTGCTCTGGTTCACCTAACGTTTTATTGTTTGTGTCCAGAGCCGCCGGTGGAGTTCACAAAGCCCCTGGAGGACCAGACAGTGGAGGAGGAAGCCACTGCCACACTGGAGTGTGAAGTCTCCAGAGAGAATGCAGAGGTGCAATGGTTCAGGGACGACCAGGAGATCAGAAAGAACAAGAAGTACGAGATAATCGTCGACAGCCGCAAGCGAGCACTGCTCATCCACGACTGCACGATGGACGACTCGAAAACGTACACCTGCGACTCCAAAGACTTCAAAACTTCCTGCTTCCTCAATGTTGAACGTGAGTACAGAGATTCTCTCGAGGGCAACTGTGTCCAAGGAACCTAAACACTGCAGAGGACTTTAGACGAATAAATGACTTCTTTTTACCTAATGAAGGCTTTGTAGAAGAATTCAGGTTTTTAAAGCTCTGACTGCTTTGAGCACAAGAAGAAAACTAAGTTTAGCCACTTAACAAAAGACTTGTGTAATAAAATCGAGGTCAGTTCAAGTCTACGATATCTACGTCACACGTTCACATCTTTATCTCATTGTGAGACAGGAAACTTTGGTTTGTAAACCACTCACTCTCCCACACCAAAGCCCATAGAGAAAATCACTGATAAAGACAGGAACATGTGACGTAGATATTGTAGACTTGAACTGACGTAGAGTTTGTGTCTGATCCGAAGACTTTTATATAAACGCGACTTACAAACTATGTTAAGTAGTTCGGAACCAGACTGCACATGAAACCTGTTCCTGTCTCTGTTTTCGTCGACAGCTCCTCATGTCGAGTTTGCGACGCCGCTACATGATGTCGAGGTCAGAGAGAAGGAAACGGCCAGGTTTGAGTGTGAAGTCTCCAGAGAGGACGTCAAGGTGAGTGTTGGTCCATACGAGGTGGCTAATGAAGGTCTGTACGTCTGTTATGTCCGTCTGACATGTCGTCTTCTGTGGCGTCCCTCAGGTCCGCTGGTTTAAAGACGGAAGTGAAATCCGAAAGGGGAAGAAGTATGAAATTATCGCTGAAGGATGCAAACACACACTCATTATCCACAAGTCTGCGTTTGATGATGAGGCAGAGTACGAATGTGACGCAAAGACCTCTAAATCCTCCGGCATGCTCACGGTCATTGGTAAGAAAAACAACAACTTTTCATTTAAACACACACCAGACTCTCGTGCCTTTGTTTCACCACTGTTGTTTTTCTGTTCACCACAGAGGAGGAGGCAAGGTTCATCAAGAACCTGTCCAACGTGGAGGGAACCGAGACCGACAGCGTGAAGCTGATCTGCGAGGTCTCTAAACCCGACGCTGATGTCATCTGGTACAAAGGGGACGAGGAGCTGCCGGAGGGCGGCCGCTACGATCACATTGTTGATGGGAAGAGGAGGATCCTCCTCATCCAGGACCTGAAGATGGCTGATGCTGGAGAGTACAACTGCAGACTCAGTCCCAGTGTCAAGACCTCTGGAGACCTCAAGATCAACGGTAAGAAAAGAAAATGCATGTTCATGTTAACGCGATAATTTGGGTCCTTTCAAATGTGACATTTGAACTTAGTGATGGAGGCAGCAGTGGATCAACAACTCCTGTGTGTGTGATGTAAAAATCACTGGTTTTCTCGGACTTGTGGGAGAGTGAGTGGTTTACAGACTTTAAGAGTGAGATAAAGACATGAACATGTACGTGAGATATCGTAGACTCTGTTTGTCCTTGTGTCGCTGCTGGCAGCCATGTTTTCACTCAGAGGGAGCCTCTGTGTATCAGCAGCAGGGGGCGCTCAACCACACTTTAAAAACCCTGAACTCTCTCTTTAAAAACCGACACCAGCATTCTTCTGGATTCTGTTAACAATCTGTTTGAACTTCTGTTTCCACAGAACTGGCGGCCGAGTTCCTCTCCAGGCCTCAGGGTCAGGAGGTGGTGGAGGGCGAGAAGGCGGAGTTTACCTGCACGGTGTCCAAGGACACGTATGAAGTCAAATGGCTGAAAGGCGACAATGAGCTGGAGGCAGGAGACAAATACCAGATGATCAGCGATGGCAAGAAGCGAACACTGGTCGTCAAGGACAGCGAGCTGAAAGACGAGGGCGGATACGTGGTGATGATCGGAGAGACCAGAGCCAGCGCTGACCTCACTGTGCTCGGTGAGACTTGAACTGTTTACACACTGTCGCCACCTACAGGCTCATTTGGGCGCCTGCAGTTGTTTCCATTCCGTGTTGGAATCTGAAACACACACTACATCTTTTTGTCCTGCAGAGAAACTGAAGATCATCACGCCACTGAAGGACATGGAGGCCCAAGAAGGTAAAGAGGTGGTCCTGAACTGTGAGGTGAACCAGGAGGGAGCCAAGGCCAAGTGGCTGAAGAACGAGGAGACGCTGTTCGAGAGCAGCAAGTACATGATGGTCCAGAGAGACAATGTCTTCTCCCTGAGGGTCCTCGGTGCCCAGAAGGGAGATGAAGCTAACTACAGCATCAACTTGACCAATCACAGAGGAGAACATGTCAAGAGCTCCGGCAGCCTTGCTGTCAAAGGTCAGAGTTCTTTCCAACAGTGAGATAAAGACAAGAACATAGTCTGAAGATATCGTAGATTTAAACTAATGTAGATGTTTTTCAAATTCACTTGATCTCATTTGGAAATCAAAAACATGTTGTTTTGTTCAGAGGAGAGTCTGAAGATCGTGGTTCCTCTGGAGGACATCGACACTCAGGAGAAGAAGGCTGTCAGTTTCTCCTGCAAGGTCAACCGGCTCAATGCCAAGCTGAAGTGGATGAAGGCCGGCGAGGAGATCGCCTTAAGCAAACGCGTTGTCTACAAAGTGGACAAGGACAAGCACATACTGACCATCAAGGACTGCACGCTGGCTGACGAAGGTGAGTACACGGCCGTGGCCGGAGACGACAAATCGACAGCGGAGCTGATCATCAGCGAAGCACCGACTGACTTCAGCGCGCACCTGAAAGACCAGACCATCACAGAGTTCGAGGATGCCGAGTTCTTGTGCAAATTGACCAAAGAGAAGGCGGAAGTGAAGTGGTACAGAAACGGACGTGAGATCCGGGAAGGACCCAGGTACGTCGTTTACTTTTTACCCGTTTATTCTTTACCCCGAGTTTGCTTTTTATTTACTGTTTATTTACTGTTTGTTTCTCAGATACACCTTTGAAAAAGACGGAAAGTTTTGCATCCTCCGTATCAAGGAGTGCCGACCGGACGATGAGTGTGAATACACCTGTGGCGTAGATGATAAGAGATCCCACGCCCGCCTCTTTGTTGAAGGTGAACTTTCACAACTTAACAATCAAAAAATAAACTCTGTTGTGTTCCTGCTCTGAGTGACTCCTCCTCTTACTCTCCCTCCTCCTCCTCTTCCTGTCCCTGCAGAGATCCCAGTGGAGATCATCAGACCGCCGCAGGACGTGTTTGAAGCACCAGGCTCAGATGTGGTGTTTGAGGTGGAGCTCAACAAGGACAGAGTGGAGGTGAAGTGGTTGAGGAACAACATGACGGTCGTCCAGGGCGACAAATACCAAATGATGAGTGAAGGTAAAGTCCACAGACTGCAGGTGTGCGAGATCAGACCACGAGACCAGGGAGAGTATCGAGTCATCGCCAAGGACAAAGATGCCAAGGCCAAGCTGGAGCTGGCAGGTTAGTGCACAGACCCAACGCCGCCGCAATTCACGTGGATTTGATTCTGTTTGCCCTATTTTTTGGTTTGAACAATAAATGGTTGTAGGAACAAGAACATTTTCATCTTTCTCTTTTTCCAGCTCTACCTCAGATCAAAACCACAGACCAGGACTACGTCACAGACGCCGGGAAGCCCATTGTCATGGCGGTCCCCTACAGCGCTTACCCACAGGCCGAGGCTGACTGGTTGTACGACAACATCAGTCTGCCCAAAGACAACGTCTACACGTCGGCCGACCGAACCGAGTACCGGCTGAAGTACCCGAAGAAGAGCGACGAGGGCCGCTACAAGATTGTGATCAAGAACAAACACGGGGAGGGAGAAGCCTTCATCAACCTGAGCGTCATTGGTGAGATCACATGACCACAAGTCATTGTCTGCTGTAGAATAACTGTTGGTCAACTACAGTCTGAATTACTTAAGATTAACAGATTCTTTTTTAATTGTCCGGATGATTTGGTTTTGTTTCTCGTCCTCAGATGTCCCAGGTCCTGTGAGGAACTTCCAGGTGGTCGACACTGCCGACGGCGAGGTCAGCCTGGCATGGGAGGAACCTGAGAATGACGGCGGCAGTAAGGTCATTGGCTACGTGGTGGAGAGGCGCGACGTGAAGCGAAAGACCTGGACACTGGCCTCAGAACGTGTGGTAGGAACCGAGTACACAGTAAACGGCCTACAGAAAGACTCCATGTACCTGTTCAGGATTTGCGCCCGCAATCGCGTAGGCAGTGGACCCATTGTTGAGACAGACAAACCTGTTCAGGCCAAGAACAAGTTTGGTAAGAACAAGATGAGATTTTCTCTTCTTTATCAATATTTCCATGAAAAGATTTGATCCTTGAGGATTTGAGAATTCAGAGGTTTTCAGGTAATGTTTTCCACTTTCTTCAGATGTTCCCGAAGCTCCTCTAAATGTGATTGTTGGAAACGTCAACAAGTTCGGGTGCACCCTCTCCTGGGAGCCTCCCGAGTCAGACGGAGGTTCTCCCATCACCTCCTACGTCATCGAGCTGCGTGACCGCACGTCGGTGAAGTGGTCGCCCGTCCAGGTGACCAAGGCCGACGAGCTCAGCGCCATCATCAACGACGTCATTGAAAACAAAGAGTACATCTTCAGAGTCAGAGCCGAGAACAAAGCCGGTGTCGGCAAACCCAGTGCTGCTACACACCCCGTCAAGATCATGGATCCCATCGGTAAGTTTGACTTGTAATTTTGTTACTTGGCTGAGCTCAGATTGTTGTGGTCTGTCCCACAAGCTGAGCCGTGTTTGTGCTGTGACCCACAGAGCGTCCCAGTCCCCCTCTGAACCTGTCGTGGCAGAACCAGAACAAGAGCTCGGTGCAGCTCGCCTGGGAGACGCCATTAAGAAATGGAGGCAGTATGATCACTGGATACATCATCGAACGCTGTGAGGACGGCAGCGACAACTGGCTGCGCTGCAATGCCCGCCTCTGCCCCGACCTCTTCTACAAGGTAACAACAACAGTTCACCGGACTTCAGTGTCTGTTTTGTGTTTGTGCAGCTTTATCTCACTGTGAGACAGACTTTCTAACTGGAAACTGACGTTTGTAAACCACTCACTCTCCCACACCAAACCCCATAGAGAAAATCAGGGATTTTAACGTCACACACACGAGTTGTTGATCCACTGCTTCCTCCATCACTAAGTTCAAATGTCTTGTTTTGTCACTTCAGTATTTTGAAATCCTTTGTTTAGATTGACCTCAGTGACACAAAGTGACCACACGAGGCAGCAGAGGACCAGCAGCTAAAATCACTGATTTTCTCTCTGGGGTTACAAACTTCAGTTTCCTGCCTAACAGTGAGATAAAGACGTGATCATGTGAGGTAGATATCAGAGACTTAAAGTCCATAAATATTTACAATGACTATGCTTAGTACCTCATAAACCCACACTTCAAAAATCCCGAAACAATCATTCCCTTTAGTTTTTCAGACCACTTGAGTATATTTTTAATCAGTAAATCCTGTTCAGGTGTTCTGGTTTGTATCTGATAATAAAACAGCTGCAGGTTTTTACTGTTGTTGCTTTAAACTGAAGCCCATCAATAAAAAAAACTTGATTATAATCCAGCAAAGATTATCAGATAATCTCTCTAAAGACTGTTTTTGTTTAACTTCAGGTGTCTGGTCTGAAATATGGAGCCAAGTACAACTACAGAGTGATCGCTGAAAACGCCGCTGGACTCTCAGACCCATCTAATATCATCGGCCCTCTGCTGGCCGACGACCCACACGGTTGGAAGATTATAATGCCGTAAAATACAGTTAAATGTGCAATTACCTTTAGAACATCCCATTATGCCTCTTTCTTCCACTTCTCCAGTTGGTCCAACCTTTGACCTGAGTGCTTTCAAAGACGGCCTGGAGGTGATTGTCCCTCAGCCTCTCACCATCAGAGTCCCCATCAGCGGGTACCCTACCCCTGTCGCCAAGTGGACCTTTGGTGAAAAGGAGCTGACCACTGCAGATGAACGTGTCTCCATGATGACCAAGTCCACATTCACAGAGCTGGTTGTTGCGCCGAGTGTCCGCCCGGACAAAGGCATCTATGTACTGCACCTGGAGAATGATGTCACGTCGGTGTCTGGGGAGATCGAGGTTAACGTCATAGGTATAAGATCCTTTATTTTATCTCAAACAAATCAACTCCAGAAATGTTGTGTTTGTAAAGATTTGATCTCATTGTTTCTCTGTTTGTGTTCTCCAGCTGCACCCAGTGCTCCAAAGGACTTCAAGGTCCTGGAAGTGACCCGACAGCACGTCCACCTGAGCTGGGAGGCTCCGGAGCATGACGGTGGAAGTCCTTTGACAGGCTACCAGGTGGAGAAACGGGACGCAGCCCGCAAGACCTGGGTCAAGGTATATTGTTTTCATTTTAATTTCATTTTCTTTCACTTTCTCACTTTGTTTTAAACCTGTTTTACATAAAGCACCTGAAAAGACAATGTATCTGTTATTCCCAGGTGGCCTCAGGGGTTCTGGATCAGGAGTTCACAGTCACCGACGTGGTTGAAGGGAAGGAGTATTACTTCAGAGTCACTGCCTGTAACAAGTGTGGACCAGGAGAGCCAGCATACATCGACGAACCCGTCAACATCTCCTCTCCTGCCAGTTAGTCACACCACGGTTTCAAATGTCTCAACAATTAAACCATACACGAAGGACGTTTCTAATCTCTGTGTCTCATTCCTGCACCAGCTGTCCCTGACCCTCCAGAGAACCTCAAGTGGAGAGACAAGTCAGCGAGTGGCATCTTTCTTAGCTGGGAGCCACCAAAGTATGACGGTGGAACCGGCCTCCGAGGCTACAACGTGGAGCGCTGCATGAGAGGAAGCGATAAGTGGGAGCCCTGTGGAGACATGGTACCCGACCTGAAGTGCGAGGTGACGGGTCTAATCGAGGGCCAGTGGTATTCCTACAGAGTCCGAGCCCTGAACCGACTTGGAGCCAGTCGGCCCTGCAAGGCCACTGATGAGATCCAGGCCGTTGATCCTAAAGGTAGCGAAAGCAGTTTTTCTTTAAGATTCTCAGTTAAATCAAATGCTAAACCTCTGACTGACCCTACTTCTTGATGTCCACACAGAACCTCCAGAGATTAATCTGGATGCCAAGCTGCTGGCCGGTCTGACTGCCAAGGGTGGCAGCAAGATTGAACTTCCTGCAGAGGTGAAGGGTAAGCCTGAACCTCGAGTCAAGTGGACCAAGGCTGACCTGGTGCTCAAACCTGATGACAGGGTGTCCATTGAGACCACGCCTGGACACTCCACCGTTACTATTGCTAAGACCAAGAGAGATGATAGCTCCATCTACATCATCGAGGCCACAAACAGCAGCGGCCGTGCTACCGCCACCGTCGAAGTTAACATCCTTGGTAAGATTAGTAAACGTGGGAAAAAAAAGACGTTTTCCATGGTTTGTCGCTAACGTAACTTTCAAATGTGATCCACGCACAGATAAGCCAGGTCCTCCCGCCGCCTTTGACATCTCTGACATCACCAACGAGACCTGCTTCCTCGCATGGAACCCTCCACGTGACGATGGTGGCTCCAGAGTGACCAACTACATTGTGGAGCGTCGTGCTACTGACAGCGAGATCTGGCACAGACTGTCCTCCACCATCAAACAGACCACCTATAAAGCTGTGGGCCTGATCAAGTTCAAGGAATACATCTTCAGAGTGTTCGCAGAGAACCAGTTTGGAGTTGGTCCACCAGCTGAACACCCATCCATCATCGCCAAATACCCCTTTGGTAGAGTTTTTACACAAGGAATATGTTTGATGTTTTGGAATAAAAATAAGTGTTGTTTTTTAAGAGGTTTTACACACTTTTCCTTCAACAGAAGACTAATAAGCAGCTCAGGGAAAAATTTGTCCATGGTCTTTTGTTTTAGTAGATAAACGGATCTTAATTTTTTTCCACATACAAATGCAAATGAAACCTAATCATAAAGTCCAGTTTCTCTGGGTCCAGGGCTGAAACTGATGTCTCCTGTATTGTTTGCAGACACTCCTGGAGCACCTTATAAGTTGGAAGCCTCAGACATCGCCAAAGATTCAGTGACTCTGAACTGGTATGAGCCTGATGAAGATGGTGGAAGCCCCATCACAGGATACTGGGTGGAGAGATATGAACCTGAGCACGACAGGTGGCTCAGATGCAACAAGCTGCCCATTAAAGACACCAACTACAGGTGAGTTTGAGTCTTCTGTCTGGTGTCTTAAATAAGTCCAGCAAAGCGCTTTGTTGGAGATCACTATGTTGATATTTTCCTATGCAGGGTCAAAGGTCTTCCTACCAGGAAAAAGTACAAGTTCAGGGTTCTGGCTGAGAATCTGGCTGGACCTGGAAAACCCAGCAAGGAGACAGACCCAATCCTTGTCAAAAGTCCAATTGGTACAGACATATCAACAGAGTCTCTTCAGTTCTATATTTGCATCTACAATCCTGTCAGAGGTTTTAAAAAAAGCTGACTGTTCCTCCTTCAGATCCTCCGTGGCCTCCTGGTAAACCCACAGTGAAGGATGTGGCTAAGACCTCTTGCTTCCTGATGTGGACCAGACCCGAGCACGATGGCGGAGCAAAGATCGATGGCTACGTCATTGAGATGCTCAAGAGTGGAACTACAGACTGGATCCGTGTCGCAGATGACATCATCAACCTGGAGTACTTCTTGAAAGGCCTGATGGAGAAGCAGGAGTACTCGTTCAGGGTGCGGGCCGTTAACGCGGCTGGAGAGAGTGAACCAAGCGAGCCCAGTGACCCAGTGCTCTGCAAAGAGAGACTCAGTAAGACTCTGAAACATGATGAAACATGTTTCACGGTAAATGTTCGGGGGCCAGACATGAACCAATCTTCATTTTACTCTCCTCAGGTCCACCGATGGCTCCTCGCTGGTTGAACGTTGTCAGCATCTGCAGGAACAGTGCCGATCTGAAGTGGACAGCCCCCGAGCGAGATGGCGGCTCACGCATCACCAACTACGTGGTAGAGAAGCGTGATGTCAGGCGGAAAGGCTGGCAGGCCGTGGACACCACAGTCAAGGAGCTGAAGTACACCGTGACTCCGCTAAACGAGGGATCGCTGTACGTGTTCCGTGTTGCTGCAGAGAACACCGTCGGTGTCGGACCCTTCTGCGAGCTGGAGGACTCAGTGCTGGCCAAAGACACTTTCAGTAAGTAAGAGTAAAGTTGGAGTTTCAGTGAATAAAGAGATTCTAGTTTTCACTAACAATATGTTATCTATTTTTTCACAGCCACTCCTGGGCCACCGTACGCCCTGGCTGTTAATGCTGTGACCAGTAGATATGTGGACCTTCAGTGGGAGGCACCTAAAAACGATGGTGGCAGACCCATTCTGAAGTAAGTCTTCTAAAATACAACAGTAACAAAAAATGAGTTTGCCGTTTATAATAAAGATTGTGTCTTAAAGGTGTTTAACTCTCTGTGACCACCATCCAGGTATGTCATTGAGAAGAAGGAGAAGCTTGGCACTCGCTGGGTTAAATGTGGGAAGACTTCAGGTCCGGACTCTAAGTACAGAGTAACTGATGTCATTGAAGGAACAGAGGTTCAGTTCCAGGTCCGCGCTGAAAACGAAGCTGGCGTGGGGCATCCAAGCGAACCCACAGAGATCCTCTTAATTGAAGATCCCACAGGTCAGTGTCTCGTTTGAAAACCTCCAAGAAGTTAAATGCACACGTACCCTAAGTGTCTAAATTTGTCTGTCTTTCCCCGCTCAGGTGTCCCGTCCCCACCAGTTGAACTGCACGTGACTGGAGCCAGCCGAGACTTCCTGTCCATTGCCTGGAAAGCACCCCTGAGGGACGGCGGTTGCCCCATTACCGGATACCACATTGAGATGTGCGAGGCTGGAACAGAGAAGTGGATGAGGGTCAACTCTCGTCCAGTAAAGGAAATGAAGTACCGTGTGGAAGAAGGTTTGGTCCCTGAGAAAGAGTACATCCTGAGAGTGAGGGCCATCAACTCTGTCGGAGTCAGCGACCCCTCCGACATTTCTGAGAACGTCTTCGCCAAAGACTCTGACTGTAAGTTTATTCAATGCTGCCCTTAAAGTCCAGTAAATCATCAAACAGAAACAAGTGAATAAATCAGACAATTTTCTTCTGTTTCCAGGTAACCCAACAATCGACTTCCAGACTCTGGACCTGGTTGTTGTGGAGACAGAGAAGCTGCACATCCCAGTTCCCTTCAGAGCAGTTCCCTCGCCAAAAATCACCTGGCACAAAGACGGCAATGAGATGAAGGCTGATGAACGCGTTGGCTTCAGGTCAGCAGGACGTCTCTTCACATCCACCGTGTTGTGTTCAAACGTAAATTCCTCCAATGACAGGTGAGCAGCATCTTATGGGATTGTTTATTTTCAACAGAAAGGAGTACACTTCCTGTCACCTGGAGATCGACAGCAGCGTCCATCCTGACGCTGGAGTCTACAAAGTAACTCTGGAGAACAAACTGGGAGCTGGCAGCGCCACCATCAACGTTAAAGTCATTGGTACTTTCGAGACTTACTTTCGAGACTTACTTACTTTACACAAAGAAGTTGGACATCTAAGGTTTTTTCATGTGTCTTCTGTGTCTCTGTCGTCAGGTCTTCCTGGTCCCTGTAAAGATATTGCAGCTTCTGAGATCACAAAGAGCTCCTGTAAAGTGACCTGGGATCCTCCTGACTATGACGGCGGTAGCCCAATTCTTCACTACGTCCTGCAGGTTGGAGACATACACGTGTTGTTTTTCAAATGTGACACCAGAGGCTGAACGTCAGTGCTGGGTTGGTAACAGCTGATGTGTTTGTGTGTGCAGCGGCGTGAAGCCGGCAGGAGGACGTACGTCAACATGATGTCAGGAGAGAACAAGGTGTGCTGGAACGTCAAAGACCTCGTCCCTAACGCAGAGTACTACTTCAGAGTCCAGGCCATTAACAAGATTGGAGGAGGGGAGTTTATCGAGCTCCGCAACCCTGTCCTCGCCCAGGACCAAAAACGTGAGTGAAACGTTTTTGCTTGTTTGAATCTTAAAGTCTTGATAAGACACAACGTAACTGAACTAACTGAAATCCGTCTCTTGTAATAGATCCTCCTGACCCCCCTGTGGACCTGGAGACCCACAACCCCACGTCCAGCACCATCACGCTGACCTGGAAGCCCCCCATGTATGACGGTGGTGCAAAGATCATGGGCTACATCCTGGAGAAGCAGCTGAAGGGAGAGGACAAGTGGGAGCGTTGCAACGACTTCCTGGTTCCCGTCCTGTCCTACACTGTCAGAGATCTGACGGAGGGCAAGAACTACGCTTTCAGAGCAAGAGCTGAAAATGCAGCTGGGGTCAGTGATCCATCACGTGCCACGCTGTTTGTCAAGGTCATGGAAGCCATTGGTAAGGGTGATGTCATAAATCTAAAATGAAATTAAAGTAAAGTGAATATAATAACAGGATGTTTGTGTTCTCTCTCTCTCTCAGATTCTCCAAAGGTTTTCCTGAGCGGCAGCCTTCAGTCTGGTCTCGACGTCAAGCGCGGCTTAGAGATCTGCCTGGATGCCAACATCTCTGGTTCGCCGTACCCCGAGATCACCTGGTACTGGAACAACCATGTGATCCAACCTGAGCCACTGCGCAAGAGGCCAGAGAGGCCCTTGAAGAAGAAGGTGGAGAAGAAGGAAGAGAAGAAGGAGGAGGGTGAAGTGAAGGAGGGAGAAGAGAAGAAAGAAGGAGAGGAGAAGAAGGAGCAGGCCGCAGTGCCGGATGAGGAGGAGCCCGACTACCCGACAATCAACGAGCGTCTGGTCATCGACAACCATCGCAGAGGAACTTCCTCCATTGTCGTCAAGGACTCAGTCCGCCCTGACCATGGTGTCTACATGGTGAAGGTGAAGAACAGCCATGGTTTTGCCACTGCGACATGTCAGGTCAACGTGCTCGGTGAGAACTTTGTTTCTTTTTAATAATCTAAAATCTTTACATTGACAAATCTTAACAAATGACAGCTGTAATGTCACATGTTCCGTCTTTAATGAAATTAGACAAGAAATGTTCTTCACAACTTCAGAAACATTTGATTTTACCGACAGAAAGAGATTGTTGAATTCATGTTGTCTTTCCTCAGACACTCCTGGGCCTCCCGTGAACTTCAGGTTTGAGGAGGTGAGGAAGAACTCAGTGGTCTGCAGATGGGATCCTCCTCTGGATGATGGTGGCAGCGAGATCTTCAACTACATTCTGGAAAAGAAGGACAACTCCAGGGTAGAGTTTGGCTGGAGCAGTGTCACCACCACGCTGAGGGGATGCCGCTTCCTGGTGCCCAAACTCCTGGAGAAGAAAGAGTACATCTTCAGGGTCGCAGCTGAGAACAAGCATGGTGCCGGTCCCCCCTGTGTCTCCAAACCAGTCGTTGCCAGGAATCCTTTCGGTATGACACCACTAATGATTTGCTTATAAAAATAATATTGCATAAAATAACTGAATGAATAATGATCTAAAAACGTCCTCCTCAGACCCTCCTGAGGCTCCTGATAAGCCACAGGTTGAGGACGTCACATCTAACACTATGCTGATCAAGTGGAATGAGCCAAATGACAATGGCAGCCCCATCATCGGATATTGGGTGGAGCGTCGTGAAATCAACAGCTCCCACTGGGCTCGCATTAACAAGTGAGGACACTCAGTGTCACAACTGACACGTGGAAACATTAGTGTGTTCTGTTTGAATATTGTAGCTGCATTTTCTGACTGGTATCTCTCTGTCCTGGTCCACAGGAACATTGTTCCTAGTACTGAGCTGACCGCTGAGGGTCTGATGGAGGGCATGACTTACATTTTTAGAGTGGCAGCTGAAAACCAGGCAGGCCCGGGAAAGTTCAGTGTCCCCTCTGAACCCACATTAGCGCAGCCTTCAATATGTATGTAAACTCCCCTCAATTGTGATTTTGGTATGAATTGGTTTTAGTAATTAGCATCATGAAATGTTTGCTTGTTATATTCAACAAGAATCATGATGACAAAGCATAGCAAAGTTAGAGTTAATGTGTTGTTCTTTTGAAACCCTGCAGTACCTCCTGGACCACCAGTTGCTCGAGTGGCGGCAACCACAGGCGGTTCCATCGATGTGGAGTGGGATCCACCCACTGACAATGGTGGAGGAGAGATTCTGGGATACCACGTGGACAAGGTCAGAGCATGAAGTATCCTCTATAACCTCTTAACAGAGGCAGTTTGTCTATGCATAAAAAAAACATTGACCTGCAGGCCGAAGTTACATTTAAGATAATCCCAGCACATTTAGTCAAATGGTTTTGTCTTGGCTTTCCAGGCTTTGGCTAACACTAAGGAGTGGTCCAGGTGCACAGAACATGTTTGGAGACAACGGGAATTCACTGTCTACGGAGTCCGTGAAGGAGCCAAGTACACGGTCAGAGTTGTTGCCTGCAATGCTGCAGGAGAGGGACCGCCAGGATTCACTGAATCTGTGTTTGTCAAGAATCCTGCAGGTCAGGAGAAAAAGCAGTTAAACACAAAAGGAAAAGCCACGTCTGATCTGCTTCAGTGCTGATGTTAATCTCTTTGCTCTTTGTTGGTTTCCTCTGCAGAGTTGCCAGTCATTGATATGGACTTGTCGATCAAGAATGGAATTTTGATCAGAGCTGGACAGACGCTACTTATACCTGCCACAGTTAAAGGTAAACCCTATCCCTGCATCACCTGGACCAAGGACGATAGCAAACCTGACAAAGACCGTGTGGAGATTCTCACTGAGGGCAACGACAGCATTGTTTCAATCCCCAACTGCCAGAGGAAGGACTGCGGCAAATACCAGATCTCTGCCATGAACCCTAGTGGCAAAAAGAATGCTTGGACCAGAGTGGAGGTCGTAGGTGAGTTGAATTCCAGGAATTACATTACTTGAAATGAAATGATGCATTGAAACAAGAATGAACACTGTTTTATCTTCAGATGTCCCCGGGCCCGTCACCGACCTAAAGCCCGTTGTTGTAACTCGTAAGATGATCTTCCTGAACTGGGATGACCCCAAGGATGATGGAGGCAGCGACTTGACCGGCTTTATTGTGGAACGGCTAGATAGCAAGACACAAACATGGAAGCAGCCAGTTGAAACCATCTCGTCAAAGTGCGAATGCACGGGCATTGTGGAAGGAGAAGTGTACGTGTTCCGTGTTATGGCTAAGAACAAGTATGGCCCGGGCACACCAGTCGTGCTGGATCCCATCCTGGCTGTGGACCCACTGGGTAAGTCCAAAGATCTATTCATCACATTCTTGACATCAGAGTAAGACTTCAGTGTTGCAGTGCAATGGTCAATGACCTTGGAATGATAATAATATGCATATGGTTTTGTGGTTTTCAGCTCCACCATCATACCCTGAGAAATTCCATTACACTGAGCGCACTAAGGACTCCGTCACCTTGACCTGGAAGCCACCTCGTAATGACGGTGGCAGCCCCGTCCTGGGCTACACTGTTGAGAAAAAGAGACAGGACCAGCAAGAGTTTGAGCCCTGCAACACAGAGCTCTATCCGGACTTGACCATGACTGTGACGGGCCTGGAAGATGCCTGGATGTATGAGTTCAGGATCAAGTGTGCTAACGTCATTGGAGTGAGCGAGCCATCGAACCCTCTCGCTGTGGTTATTCAAGATGATGAAGGTAGTCTTAGTTTGAAATGGTCTTTAAAAACCTCTATCACTCTTTTTCAAAACCTCAATTGTTGTTTTGTATTTTTCTTAATTGTTTTCTTCCATCTTGTTTCTCACAGTGTCTCCTGAGGTTCACATGCTGAAGGTCTTCAAGAGCGACTCCATCACTGTGAAGAAGGGTGAACCCATTGACATGCCTGCTGAAGTCCTGGGACTCCCGATCCCTAATATTGAATGGACCAAGGATGATGTGTTGATCCCCAAATCCACTGACAATTTGCTGATTGAGACAGAAGTCACTGGCAGGCTGAATGCAAAGACTACACTGTCCATCCTAGCAGCCAACAGGAGGGACCGCGGAACCTACACTATAACTGCCACCAACACCATGGGCACAGCTCGGCACAACATCTATGTCATGGTGCTGGGTGAGTTTACTGACTGGATATCCTACATACAATGTGGATTGTACGAGTGTCTTGTGTTTATTGAGTTGGTGAAAAACCAGCTGACTCTAAACTGACTCCATGTTTTTCCCTCAGACCGACCACTCCCACCCAGGAATTTGACCGTGTCCAATATCAAGGCTGAGTTCTGCCGCCTGCAGTGGGATCCACCACTGGATAATGGTGGCAGTGAGCTGACCAACTACATTATTGATAAGAAGAAAACAACAGAGGAGCCAGAAGAGGGACAGGAAGCTCAGTGGGAGGAGGTTACCAATTGCATCATTGACAAGAAATTTGGGGTATGTGCTCATACAAACTATAGCAATAGTTCTACAACAATCTCTTGGAATAATATTAACTCCACATCCTTCTCCTGCAGGTGTGGAACCTTGAAAACGACAACTCTTACATGTTCCGCGTCCGGGCTGAGAACCGCTATGGTAAATCTGACCCCTGTATGTCAGAGGAAGTCAAGATCATAGACCCACTCGGCCTTCCAGGTCCACCAGAGAAACCAGCTATTGCAGATTATTCCAAGACCACCATGACCGTTACCTGGGAACCTCCCAGGGAAACTGGCGGCTCTGCAATTACTGGCTACTGGGTGGAGAAGAGGGAGAAAGGCTCAGACTACTGGGGCAAAGTCAACAAGGTGCCAGTAACCAAGAGAGGCCCAAAAGGCTGGGAGTGCCAGGTGAGCTGCTGGATCTCAATTTTAAGTGCTTAAAGAAGGTTCTTGCTTGTGTGAGGTCTTATTTTTGATCTAAGTTGTCTCATGTTTCTACAAACCACAGAAAGACATTAATTTAAACCCAAACACACAGAGGTAACACGCTCTGTCGTAGTACTGGAAGATGCCCCACTTAGGACTGTTATGATCTACCACAGAGTGTTAGGTTGCTTCATCTTAGAGCTTTAGATTGTTTGTCATCCATTAGAGAGGTCTTTTAGATTGTAAAACCTTCATCATGGTTCATTGTAGAGCTCCACTGTTGCAGACCAAATCAATCCTTTAAGACAAGCATGTGCAGATCATGAGCTTGGGTGTCTTGTCCCTTAGGCGACTCGTCTATTTGAGGGAACAGAGTACGAGTTCAGGGTCGCTGCCTGCAATTTTGCTGGAACTGGACCATTCAGCAGAACATCTGATTCTGCCTTTGCCGTTGATCGTCTTAGTAAGTTCAAAAATAAACAAAAACAGACTTCTATTTAAACCATCAGATACAGTAACCTGAGTGATTCATTTGTGTTTCCCATAAAAGATAGTAAAAGATATTCTTTTATGCTTCTTCCTTCTCAAGCTCCTCCCAGCATGCCTGCAGCACCTGTGGTGGCTGACAAGACAAAGCACAATGTCTCACTGACCTGGCAACCACCCGAGAGTGACGGAGGAAGCCCCATCAAGGGCTACATCATCCAGATCCAGGATGAAGGCTCGTCCAAGTGGATGCAAGTGAACGACCTTGACTCTGTTCACCCCACCACTGAGTACACCGTGCCCACCCTCCGGGAGCTTAAACGCTACCGCTTCAGGATCATTGCTGTCAATGCCATTGGCGAGTCTGACCCCAGCCCCCGCACCAGTGAGGTTCTGATTGAGGATGTTCAACGTAAGTCCTAAAATAACTCTCATCACTGTCGAGATGCTTCTCTGTGTGTGACATTGTCTTTCACCGTTGTCGCTTCCGATGTCTCTTACAGTGGCACCTTCCATCTCTATCGACATGTTGGTGGACGATCTGCTGTACATCCGTGCCGGAGAGCCGATCAAGATCCCTGCCACCATTCTCGGCCGCCCTGTTCCCAAGGTGACCTGGGACTTTGATGGAAAAGCCAAGACGCACAAGAAGAACAAATTGCATACGCTGCCCGTGGATTCAGAGGTGAGACAAACTCTCTGTTAACAAACAGCATCATGAAATGTAACCGGGAAATTATGGCAGACATTCTCATTTTATATAAATCCTTAAAAGGTGAGTGGATGACATAAAAAATCTAGGTACATACTGTAGGTAATATAGCTAATTTAGTGTAGGCAATGTACTTAATGTTGGTGGTAGGTAATGTAGCTAACATAGATAATAGGTATTGTAAGAAATGTAGCCATTGTGGGTTATTTTCTTACTGTTGTTGTTTTTCAGGTTGAGTCCACAGACACCACTTCTGTTGTGTCCATCCCTGTGAGCCTGAGGACACATTCTGGACGCTACACCATCACTGCCAAGAACAAGAGTGGACAGAAACATGTCAACGTCAGAGTCAAGGTCCTTGGTACGGCTGCCTTGATTTTATATGGACTTCAAGTCCAGATCCTGGACATCCTTAAACTGTTCTACCACAGACCTGAGAGATTTCACATGTGTGTCTGTGTCTGCTGTGATGTCTAACCTTTGTTTTTATCTGGGCACAGATGTCCCTGGACCTCCAAAGGAGCTGAGGGTTACAGACGTAACTCGGGCTACTATGAGGCTGATCTGGAAACTCCCCGACAACGATGGAGGAGAAAGAATTAAGAGCTACTTTATTGAGAAAAAGAGTCTCACTGACAAGGCCTGGACCACGGTAAACCCTGTTCAGTCCATCTAGCAGTTTGTTGTGTTCGCTGACGACTCCTCCTCTTCCTTGGAAGTACACAGTTATTAAAGCATTTCCCTGACCCTGGTCAGTCGACTTCATTGAGATTAGTTAACTGAGGAACTGGTTGATCTGTTTTCAGGTGCATGCAACCTGTGCCATCCAGGCCTACGTGGTGCCGGGTCTCCTGGAGGGTCAGGATTACTTGTTTAGGGTACGAGCCGAGAACAGACTTGGATTTGGTCCGTTCACCATCACGTCTGACCCAATTCGGGCCAGAGACCCCATCTGTGAGTACAAACCAGCACAGCTACTACACAATTTGACAAACTCTTGGTCAAATTTTTGTAACACAATCTTCTTCTTCCTCAGTCCCACCTGACCCCCCCACCAAGCTGAAGGTCAACCTGGTGACAAAGACCACGGTCACTCTGAGCTGGGAGCCTCCAAAAAACAATGGCGGTGCTCCAGTGAAACATTACATCATCGAGCGTTTGAGCTGGGACACTAGTGGGAAGGAGAAGGAGACGTGGAAACAGTGCAACAAGAGAGAAGTGGAAGAACTCACCTTTGTGGTGGAGGACCTTAAAGAGGTCGGTCCCGGTCCTCATCTCTGAGTTCTGATTCTCCTGCTGAATCTGAATCTGATTTAGGTTCTAGACGATTTGTTCACACTGATTTTAACTGTTTCCACCTGCAGGGAGGAGAGTACGAGTTCAGGGTTAAAGCAGTGAACGCTGCTGGTCCCGGCCGACCCTCTGCTACCGTTGGACCCATGTTCATTAAGGATCAGACATGTGAGTGTCAGGCATTTCAGCTGACCACTGTGTGACCTTATCCCAGGACAACTGTACATTTTCTGATCAGAAAACCGAGATACTTTTTCATAAATCATCTCTTTTTCCTTCAGTTGCTCCCACCATCGAGCTGCGTGAGGCCATGGAAGGTGAGGAGGACTCTGATGTCAGCATCGTGGCAAAGGTGAGCGGCTGCCCGTTCCCCTCACTCATCTGGAAGAAGGCCAGTCTGGCCAAACCAGAAGAGAAGACTGCTGTCCAGTACGATCAACACATGAACAAACTTGTGACCCACGACAAGTGCACGCTGCTGATTCAGCAGGCCAACAGGAAAGACAGCGCCATCTACAGCCTGACAGCCAGCAACAGTCTGGGCACCGTCACCAAGGACATCAAGCTCGCCGTGCTGGGTGAGAAACTCAAACATTTATGTTAAAAAGAGCTTCTTTTCTCAACTTGCTGTTGCAGTTATAATGTAGGCCCCACCCCTCATTCACAGATGAGTATACTGAATGTATAACACACTGATCTCCACTCCCTGCAGGACCCCCCAGCACCCCTGTTGGACCAGTCAAATTCACTGAGGTGTTTGCGGAGAGGATCGGTCTGGCCTGGCTCCCTCCCACAGATGATGGAGGATCCAAGATTACCAACTATGTGGTGGAGAAGCGTGAGGATAACAGGAAGTCCTGGGTCCATGTATCCAGTGACCCCAAAGAGTGTGCCTACGTGGTGACTCGTCTGACAGAGAACCATGAGTACGAGTTCAGAATCAAGGCCCAGAACAAGTTTGGCGTTGGGCCTCCCCTCGACAGTGAGCCGGAGAAGGCCAGAAACCTTTTCAGTGAGTTCAGTCCCATCATCAAACATTAGATTGTTTAATTTGTTTTCCTAGGAAGGTTCTCAGTCATCCAGTACATAGTCTTCTTTAGGATTTAATCTGATGATCACATCCTCATATATTCCCACAATCTTTGAAGGGAATCCATTCTCAATGTCTGTGAAAGTTGTCAGTCATTCAGTTAAATTGAACTTAACTACAAGTGACTCCTGACGACATTTGATTGTTTTATTGATAAATGTTGATTATTATTGGATATTGACAGTCTTGTCCTCTCACAGCTGTTCCGGGTCAGTGTGACAAACCGACCATCACCGATGTCTGTCTGGAGTCGATGGGTGTCAATTGGGAAGAGCCCAAGTATGACGGCGGCTCCCCCATCACAGGCTACTTTGTTGAGAGGAAGGAGACCACTGCCAAGCGCTGGGCCCGTGTGACACGCGACCCCATTCGAGCACTGCCACTGGGCAACAACTGGTATGTCACCGGACTGCTGGAAGGCGCCATGTACCAGTTCAGGATCATCGCTGTCAACGCCGCCGGCTGCGGTCTGCCGAGCATGCCCTCTGACCCCGTTCTCTGCAGAGACCCCATCAGTAAGACATGTTTATACCATGTTACAGTGAACTCATTTGCCTGTTTAGATGTTTAAGAATTCAAAGTTCAGATCACACATTTTTGGCTCCACCCTCTCAGTATAAAGATGTCACAGTGACTAAACAAATCTCTCTGTGTGTGTGTGCAGAGCCCCCGGGACCACCCACTCCAAAGGTGACGGACTGGACGAAATCAACGGTAGACCTTGAGTGGATCCCTCCTGTGGTGGATGGTGGGTCAAAGGTCACAGGCTACATTTTGGAGTTAAAGGAGGTGAACAAGGAGGAGGAGGAGAAGAAAGCTAAGAGGAAACTACTGCTTAGTGGTGCTGAGGAAGAGAAGGAGCCTGAGAGTGATGAGGGCTGGAGCAAGGTAAAAAAAAAGAAATAGCATTACCATAACAGGCTCCACCCACAGTCTCAGAGTTTCATTTGGTGTTGGTTCAAGTTTCAGTTGTAGTAAAAATTTGTCACATGTCTCCAGGCAAAGGACACAGAGATCAGAGGAACCAGGTTTGTGCTGACCGGCCTGAAAGAAGGTGGTCTGTACCTCTTTAGAGTCCGAGCTGTGAACGTCGCTGGTGTGGGAGAACCAGGGCTGGTGACGGAGCTGATCGAGCTCAAGGACAGAACGAGTAAGACTGATGAGATACTCACCTGTGCAAGCACAACAGGGAGTGATTCTGATGATCTAACTGTCCCTTTCTCAACCAGTTCCACCTGAGATGGACCTGGATGCTTCGGTGAAGGAGAAGATCGTGGTCCATGCTGGTGGCACCATCCGCATCATCGCCTACGTGTCAGGTAAACCCGCCCCGCAGATCACCTGGAGCAGAGACGACGCTGAGGTGCCAAAAGAGGCTGTGGTGGAGACCACGGGTATCTCAAACTCACTGGTCATCAAGAACTGCAAGCGCCAGCACCAGGGCATGTACACACTGTGTGCCAAGAACGAGGGAGGAGAGAGGAGGAAGGGGGTCGTTGTCGAGGTCCTGGGTGAGTCAGCCAGAAGGTCGCCGTACCTTCAGTGAAGTGTCAGTAATTAGTAATATACCACCTAGAGTTTTGTTGACACACTGATCCAGAAACCTCCCTGTGCTTCACTTAATTCTGTTTCTGATCCACTTGTCACTTCCTTCTCACTCCAGATGTTCCCGGACCTGTTGGCCTTCCCTTTGCTGGTGAGAATCTCACCAATGACTCCTGTAAGTTGACCTGGTGCACACCTGAGGACAATGGTGGCTCTGCCATCACCAACTACATCATCGAGAAGAGGGAGTCTGACCGCATGGGCTGGACCTCGGTGTCCTACACGGTGACGAGGAATAACGCTGTGGTTCAGGGACTCCTCGATGGCAAAGGCTACTTTTTCAGGATTGCAGCCGAGAACATCATCGGCATGGGACCTTTCATTCAGACCGACAAGATGGTTCTCATCCAAAACCCGATCTGTGCGTCATACACCATAATCCAAAGGCTATCAACGTTGTCATGTGACTGAAGGTGAGCTGAAATATCTCTTACCATCATGTTTGTGTCCCTTCCAGCCGTCCCAGAGCGTCCGGAGGACTTAATCATCACTGCTGTTACCAAGGACACCATTTCTGTCTCCTGGAGGCCGCCCAAGTATGATGGAGGCGCTGAGGTGACCGAGTTCGTCCTTGAGACCCGCATGGTCGGCCGGGACTCCTTCACACGCATAGGTAGTGACACCAAGCTGATGGACAGGAAGTTTACGCTGACTGGGCTGAAGGACGGCTCAAGTCACGAGTTCAGGGTGTCCGCCATCAACCAGGTGGGACGAGGCAAAGCATCATTCGCAACTAAACCGGTGCAGTGCAAGGATGAGATCCGTGAGTGAAGCAACACGACAGACTGATCAATCATCTAAGACTTTTTAAAACCAGAGCCTTATTATCAAGAAGACCTGCAAATAAATTGATCTAAAATATCTGTCCCCCTCCATCCCTCAGAGCCTCCAACTCTGGACCTGGACTTCAGGGACAAGATGATGGTGAAGGTAGGAGACAGCTGCACACTGTCAGGACGCTATGGTGGAAAACCGGCTCCCGTCGTTGCCTGGAAGAAGAATGATGAAGAACTGAAGGCAGATGAGGAGATCAACCTCCACAGCACCGCCCGCCACCTCAGCCTCAGCATCAGCAGAGCCAAGAGAGAACACAGCGGCTGCTACTGCGTCAGTGTGGAGAACGCTGCTGGAGCTCGCACAGGAATCTGCACCATCACAGTGGTTGGTGAGTGTCTCTGCAGTCGTGGGCAGGAGAAGGGATGCTTTTGAACGAGTGTCCTTATTGAGTCTGCAGTGGTTTAGAGTTGAAATATTTACCCAGAGATTGACATCTGTTTGAACACTTCCTCCTATCAGACCGTCCTCAGCCACCAGAGGGCCCTGTGGTTTTCGACGAGGTCTACAGGAACTACATGGTGATCTCCTGGAAACCTCCTCTGGATGACGGAGGCTGTGCAGTCTCCAACTACATCATCGAGAAGAGAGACACCAACAGAGACTTGTGGATGCCTGTCAACGCGTCCTGCACCAGGACGACCTGCAGGGTGAGTAAAGCAATGCTGAACCAGTCTCTTTCCAAAGAACCTGAGACTTTGAGTCCACCATACATTTTCCAAAAAAGATCTGAGACGTGGGGAAGAGTTGAAGATCATACACAAAGCATATTTGCATTTTGCATTTCTCACATGACAGGTTTTCATTTAGCTAACTGCTCTGAATGCTCTGCTGCCCTCTCTAGGAACAAGACTGGATTGCTCACACTCATTTTCCAGTTTTTAATCATTATTGTTCTTTTCATACACTTCTCCTCACAATCACCACAGAAAAGAGCTGTTTGTGTCATCTGCTAAACATGACTCTAGTTTTGGCCAAAATACAAAACTGAAAACTAAACTAAAAACCAAACATGACCTGAAATAAACATGAGTGATAAATGTTTAAATGTAAAGTAAAAAGAAACGTGACCAAATATTAAATAAGAATGAGTCAGTACTTAAGCTTCAGGTCTGATGGTTCTTTGTTTCCTCAGGTGCCGAAGCTGATTGAGGGTCGTGATTACATTGTCAGGATCATGGCTCAGAACATCTATGGCATCAGTGACCCTCTGCTGTCTGCAGAGAAGAAGGCCAGAGACATCTTCAGTAAGATCTCAATACAAAACCTGCCGTATGTGGTGTGGGTGAAACATGCTGCATCGTCTTACGCTGTTTGTTTTCATCGCAGAGGTTCCCGAAGCTCCCAAACAGCCCACAGTGAAGGAGGTGTTCCAGGACTCCGCCCTAATCAGCTGGGAGCCGCCGGCTGATGGAGGAAAACCCATCACAGGCTACATCGTGGAGAGGAAGGAGACGATGGCTAACAGGTACATGACGCGCATGTTACAAACCCGATGAAGGCATGGACAATTTTCTAATTCTATTAAATGACCTGTTGGTTTGTGAAAAATAATCTCTAAAGTCTTTCGTTCAAAGACAATAATTGTATTTATTTTTCTTGTGTAAAGACCTGCCTATCTGTGGCTGCTGGTGTTCGGCTTATTCATTTGTTACTTTCCGCCTTCCAGGTGGGTTCGTTGCAACACAGAGAGAATCCACCCGAAGGTGGAGTACTGGGTTACGGAGCTGCTGAAAGGCTGTGAGTATGAGTTCAGAGTCAGCGCTGAGAATGAGGTGGGTGCTGGAGACCCGAGCCCACCGTCCAAACCAGTCTTCGCCAAAGATCCCATAGGTAAGTACACCTCTTACTACATCGCGTCACTTTTTTTCTTCATCTTCATAAACTTACCTTCCTGTTTCGTGCTGCAGTGAAACCCAGTCCACCAGTGAACCTTGAAGCCATCGACTTCACCAAGGACTCTGTGACACTGTCCTGGGAGCCACCTGTTGACACTGGCAGAGGGAAGCTCTTTGGATACCTGCTGGAGTTCCAGAAGGCTGGAGAGGAGGAGTGGCAGAAGGTGAGGCAGTCTTTTAATTTTAGTTGCCCTATGACCTTTGATAGTAGTAGTAGTTGGCCTTCATTACATATACTGAAGTACAGTGAAAAAGTACAGTGAAATTACAGCAATCAACCCGTCCATACACACATTAAGACAGCACAATAAGACAGACATGACACGATGACCAGGCAATGTAAAGACGGGGAGGAAAGGGGAAGAAACCAAGAGGAAAGGGGGAGGAGGAAAACAAAAAGCAGCTCCCAGACTATGCTCCTGTGGGGGAGTACAGTGTGGGACTAAGAAAAAAATAACCTCAGCAACATAGGCACACTGTTGCATAGGCACACTGTACAACTTGCACCGGGGGAGGGGGATGGAGGTGTTCCAGTGCAGGCAGGAAGCCACAGGCACGGACCCCGCCTGTCACACTGGGGGGTGAAAGCAGTGAAGGTGTGGGGTGGGGTGGGGGGGGTTGTGGCTAGAGGGGTGTGTTGCATATGTGCATGTGTGTTTGTGTCCATGAACGCGTATGTGTGCATAAGCCTGGAGACTCGCTTTGTCTAGTCCCACAATCAATGTCTCAGTTCGCGGGACGCATCGCAATAACACAGCAGGTTGCCATGGAGACGTCCTTGATCAGGTCCCAGACAGATTCAATAATCAACAGGTGCTCGTGAAGGAAGGGAGGGCGGAATACAAATAGTCTCACTGCAGCGATCTCCTGCATTGTACTAGCCTCTAAGTCACTTTATTAAACTGTGTCGCTAAGTTCTTGTCATTCTGCTCTTCTCAGGTGAACCACACTCCGGACTCTTGCCAGGAGACCAAGTTTAAGGTGATCGGCCTGGAAGATGGTGCTCTGTACCGCTTCAGAGTCATGGCTGTCAACGCAGCTGGAGAGTCTGACCCAGCAGATGTGAGGGAGCCAATCAAAGTGCAGGAGAGACTTGGTAAGTTCTTGTTTCGGCGTCAAATGAATCACCTCCTAACTTGAATTTAAGTCCATTAAATGTGATGCTACAGTCTTAGAAACATGTAATTATCATCTCTTTTGTTCCTTCCTCTTCACCACCGTCACCTCATCAGAACCCCCAGATCTGATTCTGGATGCCGCAATGACCCGAGAGGTGAAGGCCCTGGCTGGCACTCACATCACTCTCATGGCTGCTATCAAAGGCGTTCCATTCCCCGCGGTGACCTGGAAGAAGAATGACGCTGATGTTCCCACTAGGGCTGACATTTACACCAACTATGTAGACACTAAGCTTGAGATGAGGTTCTGTACCAGAGGTGACTGTGGAGACTACACGCTGACCGTGGAGAACTCTGTTGGATCCAAGACAGTCATCTGCACTGTGTTGGTCTTTGGTATGAATGACACAGAGTAAATATTTGGTCTAACCTTCTACAGACTCAGCAGTTTAGTGACTTACCTTGTGCATTTTCTTTAGACAAACCTGGTCCCATCCAGCACCTCCGGGTGTCTGACGTCAGGAGTGACTCTGCATACCTGTCCTGGAAGGATCCTGAGGACAGTGGCGGTACTCGCATCACAAATTTTGTGGTTGAGAAGAAGGACACAGCATCCACCCAGTGGATCCCCATCTGCTCCACATCCAAGAAACGCAGCATGATGGTGAAGCACCTGATGGAGGGCACGTCCTATACATTCAGAGTGGCTGCTGAGAACCAGTATGGCCGCAGTGAATATGTGGAGACACCAAAGGCCATTAAGGCAATGAACCCACTGTGTGAGTAGTAATGCTGTCAACCAATGATTAACATTTTATTCTATATTTGAAATGTCAGAGCTCAGTAGTTCAAACATAAATATCTGTTTCAGTCCCTCCTGGACCTCCCAAAGACCTGCACCACTCTGATGTGGACAAGACAGAGGTGTCTTTGGTCTGGAACTGGCCTGACCGCAACGGAGGAAGTGCAATCACTGGCTTCCTCGTGGAGTATCAAGAGGAGGGAGAGAAGGAGTGGGATGAGTGGAAGACTGTTAGCATCCCTGAAACTCATGTTACTGGCCTTGAGGAAGGAAAGACCTACCGCTTCAGAGTCAGGGCCGAGAACGCCATTGGCCTCAGCAGACCCGACACAACGGTGCCCATCCTCTGCCAGGAGAAACTGAGTGAGAAACTCTTGAGTTTTGATTACAAATAGAACACATCATTAGCTGTCAAGTATTGCATATTTGCATTTTGATATATTACTTCACACTAGCTGATTTACTTTTTGTTGGTTCTAAAAATCCTCTGTTTGGTGAGCTGTAGTTTATTTATTCATTGTTTTGAAACATAAAGAGAGTAACAACAACAGTGTGAACTCCTCTGTCTGTCCACAGTGCCCCCGTTTGTGGAGGTGGATGTTAAGTACACTGAAGGCATCATTGTGAAGGCTGGCACCACCATCAGGCTGCCGGCCATTATGAGAGGAATGCCTGTTCCCTCTGCCAAGTGGTGCATTGAAGGAGAGGAGATCTTTAGCAAAGGCAATGTCAAGATCGACACTGATGGCTTCTCCACTGTGCTTAGCATTAATGAGTGCACAAGGAACCACACTGGCACCTACCTGCTCACTGTCTCTAACCCTGCTGGAAGCAAGACCGTGGCCTTGCATGTCACCGTCCTGGATGTTCCTGCTGCTCCCATTGGACCTGCCAACATCCTGGAGGTCACGCCTGACTCTATGACAATTGAGTGGCGTCCTCCTAAGGACGATGGTGGGAGCCCAGTAACCAACTACATTGTGGAGAAAAGGGAATCCAACAAGGAGAGCTGGGGAGGTGTTAGCTCTGTCGGCCTCATCACTGAGCTCAGGATCCCACGTTTACAGAGGGGAGTGGAGTATGTGGTTCGCATTCGTGCTCAGAACAAGATGGGCATTGGCGCTCCTCTGGAGAGCAAACCCACTGTCGCTGAGCATTCTTTCATGCCACCCAGCGCACCTGGAAAACCACAGATCTCTGACATCTCAGATGATGCTGTTACAGTTGGCTGGACCATGCCACTATCAGATGGTGGCAGCCATATCACTGGCTACATCATTGAACGCAGACATAAGGGAGGTAAATGGATCCGAGTTAATAAGATACCATGCAGGGACCTGAGGTACAGAGTACTGGGTCTTTTTGAGGGCAGTGAGTATGAGTTCAGAGTGTTTGCAGAGAATATTGTTGGCTTCAGTGGCCCCTCTCCCACCTCTGACCCCTGCAAACCCTGTAGGCCTGTCACTGTCCCCAGTCCTCCTGTGAACCCCAGAGTTAAAGATTACAGCAAGAACTCTGCCGACCTGGTGTGGATCAAATCCACTAAAGACGGAGGTAGCCCTATCCTTGGCTACACTGTGGAAATGAAGAAAGAAGGAACTGAGGAATGGAAAAAAGTGAACCTGGATGACTTAATCAAGCAGTGTGCTTACAAGGTGAAGGGTTTGGAGGAGGGTGTGACCTACAGATTCAGAGTGTATGCCTCAAACATGATTGGAGATGGACAGTCAAGAGAAGTCCCAGACTCCATAACTACACAAGATATCCTCATCCCTCCAGAGATTGAGATGGACGCTAGCTGCCGCGATCGTGTTACTGTGCGTGTTGGACACAACATCAATATCACTGGTTACATTAAGGCCCGTCCTGACCCTGAAGTGCTTTGGTTAAAGGAAGAGACAGTTCTGGAGAACAACAAACGGGTCACCATCACTCAGAACTTCCCAGTGGTCCACCTGAGGATCAAGGAGGCCACAAGAGCGGACCATGGCAAATACATACTTAAAGCTTCAAATGAGGGTGGCGAGGCCTCCTGCGCCATCACAGTCAATGTGCTGGACAGACCCAGCCACTGCCAGAATCTGCATATTACCTATGCAACCAAGAATGCATGTATGGTCAACTGGGATGCCCCTAATGACAATGGTGGATCTGAGATAACCAACTACATTGTGGAGTGCCGTGAGCCTAGCATTAGCTTGTGGTCTATGATCAGCTCCAACTGCACCAATCGTAAGATCAAGGCCAAATGGATGGAGGGCCATGAATACCTTTTCCGTGTCAGTGCCGTGAACAAGCTAGGATCTGGACCCACTGTAGAGACCAAGACCCCTGTCTTGGCCATTGATCCCATCGAGAAGCCTGGTGAGCCTGAGAAATTCCAAGCCACCGACATTGGTAAAAACTACGTCTATCTGAGATGGAGGAAGCCTGACTATGATGGTGGAAGCCTCAACCTCTCCTACAACTTGGAGTTCAAAGCCAAAGATGCTGACGGGTGGGAGAAACTCAATAAAGGCACTCTCACTGACACGTTCTTCATGGCTTCATGTGCAGAGAATCAGACATATACCTTCAGGGTGCAGACTGTCAATGAAGGAGGTGAAAGTGGCTGGGTGAACCTTCCTGATATTCTGGTGAAGGAGGACATCCAGAAGCCCGTCATTGACCTGAAGTTGGCCGGAACTCTGACAGTGATGGTGGGAGAGTCAGTCAGGATGGAGGCCGGCCTGAGAGGAAAGCCCCAGCCTGAGGTCAAATGGATAAAAGACAAGGCTATTGGAGACAACCCTAGAATCAGCTATGAGACTGGTCCAGACTACTCCAAGTTCCTTTTGACTAAGTCCAGACGTTGTGATACTGGGAAGTATATCATCACTGCCACCAACTGTGCTGGCACCTTCACAGCATATGCCAACGTTAATGTCCTGGATGTCCCCGGGCCAGTAAGAAACCTCAGAATTACAGGCATTGGAGCTGACAAGTGCAGAGTGGTGTGGGATGCTCCAGATGATGAAGGTGGTTGCGAGGTAGACAGCTACATCCTAGAGAAATGCGAGACCAGGAGGATGGTCTGGTCCACATACTCCGACTGTGTTTATACACCCTATTGCAACATCTCCCGTCTAGTGGAGGGTAATGAGTACATCTTCAGAGTAAGGGCTGAGAACAAGATGGGAACTGGCCCCCCCATGGAGAGCAAGTCTGTCACTGTCAAGACTCAGTTTAACAGACCTGGTCCTCCTGAGGCTCCAGAGGTCACCAAGGTAAGAAAAAGTCATCCTTCTTTATAGATTCCCCAATCATGAGAAAGTTCCTCTGTGAGTCATGCTGATGATACATTTGTGATGCAGGTGAGTAAAGATGAGATGACAGTGGTCTGGGCTCCTCCTGAGAATGATGGAGGAAAGTCCATCACTGGTTACATCCTGGAGAGGAAAGAGAAGAGGGCAGTGCGCTGGGTGCCATGTACCAAGAGCCCCATCTCTGAGAGACGTATGAAAGTTACCAACCTGATTCCAAACCATGAGTACCAGTTCAGGGTGAAGGCTGAAAACGAGGTGGGTCTGGGGGATCCCAGCAAACCCTGCAGACCTGTTGCAGCCAAAGATCCAATTGGTGAGTTAGCAGTTGTAACCTCTTTTATACTTTGTTCAGATGTAGGCCAGATAACATGGAATATACAAGATTCTAAAAATGTGTCTTCTCCTCATCTCTCCTTGCAGAGCCCCCTGGCCCTCCTGCTGGACTGAAGGTGTCTGACAGCACCAAGACCTCAATTACACTCTCTTGGTCTAAGCCTGTGTATGACGGTGGTGCCCCCATAATTGGCTACAGCCTGGCCATGAGGCTGAAATGTGAGGCTGACCCTGAAAAGCCCACAGAGGGCTGGAAGGATATCGACACTCGTGGACCACTTGTGCTGAAAGAGTTTACCATTGGCCAGTTGGATGAAAAGCAGGAGTACGAGTTCAAGGTGTCTGCCCAAAACCAAGTGGGTTGGGGACGCCACGCCTATTTGAAGGAGGCTGTCTACCCCAAGGAGATTCTCGGTAAAAATTAAGATACTTTGCATTTCATTTCATTTGCAAATACGTTTGTCTAATGTGACCAAAAAATACACATATAACATTGCTGATATTGTTTCCATGACAATAGAGGCACCAGAGATTGAGCTGGATGCTAGTCTAAGGAAAGGCCTGGCTGTCAGAGCCGGCTGTCCAATTAGGCTTTTTGCTGTGATCAGAGGAAGGCCCACCCCCACGGTCACCTGGAAGCGTGTAGGTGTGGACAATGTGATCCGCCGAGGCCATGTTGACCAGGTTGACAGCATGTCCTTCTTGGTCATTCCTGAGAGCACCAGAGAGGATTCTGGGAGATACTCATTGACTCTGTCCAACTCAGCCGGAGAAAAAGCTGTCTATGTCCGTGTCAAAGTTCTTGGTAAGAAATTTAATCTGTCCTCTGTCTACTGTCTAACTCAATTGCTCACCATTAAAAAGTGTGCAATCAAAGTGACTTGCACTGGTCCTTTGCAGACACTCCTGGTCCCGTCGGAGAACTGGACGCAGCTAACGTCACAAAGACAACAGCTCAACTGTCCTGGTTGCCTCCAGAAAATGATGGAGGCAGCCCCATTCTTACCTACACTGTGGAGAAACGGGAAGTAGATAGGAAGACCTGGTCCAAGTGCACAGAGGAACTGAAGAAAACAAGCTTCAAGATCACCAACATGACACCTGGCGTAGAATACTACTTCAGAGTCATGGCCTGCAACAAGTACGGCCTTGGCGCTCCTCAGGACTCACCCAGGTCCTACCTGGCTGTTGATCCTATCAGTGAGTATCACACAATAGAAATAAGATTCAATATATCAACCCAATGTTCCTCTGTCTCTGCACCTCTTAACACCTGCCGTGTTGCACCCAGGTGAGCCAGACCCTCCGAAGAAGGTGGACGTGCTAGAGATCTCCAAGAACAGTGCTACAGTTGGTTGGCTAAAACCTCTCAGAGACGGAGGAGCCAAGATCAATGGTTATTTGGTAGACTACCAAGAGGAAGGGGCACCTGAAGGCAAGTGGACGCCATACTCTGTGGTAAAAGACCTGACCATTGTTGTGGTTGGTCTTAAAGAAGGAAAGAAGTACAGGTTCAGAGTGGCAGCCAGGAACTCAGTGGGGGTAAGCCTGGCCCGAGAGGCCGAGGGCGTGTTCGAGGTCAAGGAGCAGCTCAGTGAGTAGACAGATAAAATTCTAATATAATATTTAAACTCAAAATCTATTGCAATTTTTAACTTTAAATTCAGAAAGGCAAACATAATTTGAAATCCTGTTTTTTTCTTCCTCCAGTGGCTCCTAAGATAATCTTGCCCGACACTGTGACAGTCAGAGCTGGATCCAAGATGGTGATTGAGGCCATCGTGGCTGGTAAACCTGCACCCATCTGCAAGTGGAAGCAGGGCAATGAGGACGTGCTGACCTCTGACCGACTGTCCCTTGTAAAGACACTGACGACCTGCACACTGATCATCAAGAACGTGAGGAGGAACGACAGCGGCTACTATAGTCTGTCAGCTGAGAATAGCACTGCCAAGGTCAACCACATCCTGAAAGTCACCGTCATGGGTCAGTTTGAACTCTGTTGGAGCTGAATGTTGTTGACAATTCACAGTGTGTGTGTGTGTGTGTTTGCGCACACTTTTGTTGTCATCATTGAACTTTGTGTCTCTCCAGACATTCCTGGACCCCCTGAAGCTCCTCTGCAGATCACAGAACAGGACATTGATTCCTGCACCCTGCTATGGAACTCCCCACAAGAGGACGGTGGCAGCAATATCACTGGCTACATTGTAGAGAAGTGTGACATCAGCCAGGGCGACTGGATCACTGTGTCCTCATCCTGCACCAAAACCTGCTTCAGAATGACCAAACTGATAACTGGCAAAGAGTATAGTTTCAGAGTCCGCGCAGAGAATAGGTTTGGTGTCTCTGAACCCATCTACTCTGAGAGGATGATCGCCAGATATCCATTCGGTGAGCCTGAAACAAACTTAACTTTATTGGCTACATTATTGATAATATAAATGTAACACCTTGTACTGACTGTTGTTTTTTGTGGTAGATCCTCCCACTGAGCCCAGAAATCTGCAGATCAACAAGGTCAACAAGGAATTTGTCGCCCTGTCTTGGGAGCATCCCAGCAGTGATGGTGGCAGCCCCGTTACTGGATATTGCATTGAAAAGAAGGAGAGGAACAGCCTTCTGTGGTCGATGGCCGATGACCAGTTAGTCAAAGCCACCCACCACATCTGCACCAACCTGATCGAGGGCCTGGAATACACGTTCAGGGTGTCGGCGCTCAACATAGCTGGACAAGGAAGACCTTCCAAGCAGACTGACTTCATCACTGCCAGGACTGCTGTTGGTATGAAAATGTCATTCGATTGATTTCAACAGAATTGTTTTGTTAGAAAAAGTTATTCAAGGGAGTGTGACAAACTCAAATTCCAAGAATCTTTGTTCACATTGTTATTGTTATAATTTTAATGACTTAATTATGACAGTCTGGATATTCATTTTTTATTGGTACAGATTTGTGACACTCACACATTTTTGATTCAATCTGAGCCTCATTCTTCCTCGTACAGATGTGTGTGTGTATGTGTAACTGAGTCTATGAACCCTTTTTCATAATCTAGACCAACCAGGTAAACCTGAACCCATGGATGTGACCAAGCACTCAGTGTCTTTGGTCTGGACCCAACCAAAGCACGATGGTGGCAGCAAACTCATCGGCTACTACATGGAATACACAAAAGTCCCGGAGGACAAGTGGATTCGCTGTAATGCCAACTGTATAGACATCCAGGCGGAGAACTACGTGGTGAGTGGCCTGGAGGAGTTCCAGGTTTACCAGTTTAGAGTCATCGCCAAAACAGCCATTAACATCAGCCAACCATCAGAGCCGTCCGACCCCATCAACATCATCGCGGAAAATGGTAAAACTATACAGCACAAGCAAAAACTGGGATATGATGAATACATTTTAGACAAGTAATGATTATTCTCTCTTCTGTTGAGTAGTTGCTCCTCGCGTGGACCTGGGTGTTGATATGAAGAGCCTGATTGTGGTGAAGGCTGGAGAAAACGTCACCCTTGAAGCTGTGGTGTTTGGAAAGCCACTGCCCAAGGTGAGTTGGAAGAGAGATGGCGTGCCACTGCTCCTGACTGAGGGAATGAAGATGACCCAGAGGAAACACACCCACCTGCTGGAGCTCTACTCTGTAACTAGAAAGGAATCTGGAGACTACACTATCACTGCCGAGAATGTCAATGGCAGCAAGTATGCCACCATCAAGGTCAAAGTGCTTGGTAAGTTACATTTCAGGTCGGTTTTTTTTTCTAAGCCAAAATAGTGTGTAGTCTAATCTCTCTCTGTGTCTGCTGCAGACAAACCAGGACCTCCTCACACTGTGAAAATTACCAAAGTGTTTGCCGACCGTGTGAAGCTGCGATGGGAGCCCCCACTTGCAGATGGTGGCTCTGAGATCACTAATTACATCATTGAGAAGCGTGAGACCAGCAGACCCAATTGGGCACTGGTCACCGCCAATATCAGCGGACACCTCTCTGACTGCTCAGTGGAGAAACTCATTGAAGGACATGAGTACCAGTTCAGAGTCAGTGCTGAGAACCAGTACGGTGTGGGAGACGCGGGCATGACTGATTCCGTCATGGTCAAGAATCCATATGGTATGTCAGAGGCCTTTACTGTCCACTACACTGGGACATTTTTAACTGTACTTGTGATATAATGGGATGTTGTTGTGACCTGTTATTTTTCCTTAGATGTTCCTGGACCCTGTGAGCCACCAGTCATCACTAACATCACCAAAAACTCCATGACAGTTAGCTGGAAGGCTCCAGCTAATGACGGCAGGTCTCCTATCCTGGGCTACATGGTGGAGAAACGTGAGGCCACTGAACTGACCTGGGCTAAGGTCAACCGCCGGCCGGTCATTGACAGGACCATCAAGGCTCTTCAGCTGACAGAGGGCTCTGAGTATGAGTTCAGAGTTATCGCTCTTAACAAGGCCGGTTTGGGCAAACCTAGCGATGCATCCAACGCTGCACTGGCTGTCGATCCTGTCTGTGAGTATCCAGACATTTTAGTCGAATAAACAAAAACAAGAACTTTTAATTTATCAAATTACAAATAACAAAATGTGGTGTTATAATTCTCCAGATCCTCCCGGACCACCTGCCTTCCCCAAGGTAGTAGACTCCACTAAGAGCTCCATCAGCCTTAGGTGGACCAAACCTGCATATGACGGTGGCTGTGAAATCATTGGCTACTTGGTGGAATGCAAGCGAGCGGACTCTGAGAACTGGACCAAATGCAACGTCCCTAAAAAGCTCCAGGCCACTAAATTCCTGATGACTGGTCTGATGGAAGACACTGAGTACCAGTTCAGAGTCTATGCCGTCAACAAGATAGGCTACAGTGAGCCAAGTGAAGTCCCTGAAAACCACATGCCCAAGGAAATCCTGAGTATGTTTCTTAAATCAAATATTAATCAAGAGTTTTAACTTTAACATTAATTTATTTTCATGAAATTCTTATTTAAAATGTATATTATTTGAAATAATACTGGACTAGTTACAGGTGTCTCAGGTTTTGTTTATCTTTGCTAATCTTAATTATCTGACATTTATTGTGATAATTATGAATATCAAGTTATTCAATACTTTCTATCATGAACACCTTTGTAGCCACATCACCCACCACTAAATTAACATTAATGTGTTAATAAGTGATTTTCTGTCTGTACACCAGTCGCTCCTGAAGCTGAGCTGGACGCTGACCTGAGGAAGACTCTGGTTCTTCGTGCTGGTGTCACCATGAGGCTCTATGTCCCACTGAGAGGACGCCCGCCACCAAAGGTGACGTGGTCGAAGGTTGACGCTAACCTGAAGGAGAGGCAGGGTCTTCTGATCAAGACATCAGACTGGGACACGCTGTTGATGATCGAGGGCGTTAACAGATACGATGCTGGCAAATATGTCCTGACACTGGAGAACAGCAGCGGCACCAAGAGCTACACAATTGTGGTCAAGGTCCTTGGTAAGAATGTCAGGAATGGATGAGGAGTTCATAGTCCACTGAGTGGTCTTTCAATGCATTTCAGATCTTCTTAAGAACATTAAACATAAAATACACTCTAAACAACAGTTAATGTTTTCTTCCTCGTTCTTTTAATTTGCTATGTGTTACCTGAGTTGAAGAGTCTTCTTGTCCTCCGCCTCAGATACTCCTGGACCACCTGTGAACCTCATCGTGAAGGAGACTTCAAAGAGCCACGCCTGGATCACCTGGGAGCCACCGCTGATCGACGGTGGCAGCCTAGTGAAGAACTACATCGTCGAGAAACATCTGGCAGAGAGGAAGGCCTGGACCTGCGTGTCGACCAAGTGCCACAAGACCTCCTTCAGGATCACCAACCTGGAGGCGGGACAGGCCTACTGTTTCCGAGTCCTGGCAGAAAATGCATATGGCATAGGAGAAGGCTGTGAGACCCCCGGCAGTGTCAGAGCCTCAGGTGGCTATAAGTTTTTTTTTTTGTTATGTTGCTTACTTCAGTTTTGTTTTTAAACTGCAGCAGATACAGTCATGTTTATAACAAAGTACCACAGTAGCTTTCACCCACAAAAAACACGTCAAACAAGCTGAAACAGAGTCAGAACTGGATAACTCCATTGGAGCGGTGGATGAGGTGGTAATCGTGAGTTCTCAAAAATCTTGCCTCCGGGCTCCAAATCTAAAGTGGACATTTTAATTCAATTCAATTCAATTCAATTCAATTCAATTTTATTTGTATAGCGCCAAATCATAACATACATTATCTCAAGGCACTGTACATAGACAACATCAAGGAGAGCAGAGAACCCCAACAGTTCACACAATAAGCAAACACTAGGCATCAGTGGAGAGAAAAAACTCCCTCTTAACAGGAAGAAATCTCTGACAGAACCAGGCTCAGAGATGTGCGGTCATCTGCCTCGACCGGTTGGGGTGAAAGGAAAAATGGGGGACAGTGGAGAGGTGGGGCCTGGAATCTATCAGATAAGTATGATTTAAACCAGCAGAGGGCAGCACCTGTGATACCAAGAGTCTGCTCCAATCTCTGCAGTAGAATATCTTGATCAATGGTGTCAAATGCAGCACTAAGATCTAACAGGACAAGTAAAGAAACTAGACCATTATCTGACGCCAAGAGAAGATCATTACTAACTTTAACTAGTGCTGTTTCTGTGCTATGGTTTAATCTAAAACCTGACTGAAAATCTTCAAACAGGCCATTAATGCGCAGATATTCACATAATGGATTAGCAACTGCCTTTTCTAAGATTTTAGAGACAAAGGGAAGATTAGATATAGGTCGGTAATTAGCTAAAATATCTGGGTCAAGGGTCGCTTTTTTTAGAAGGGGTTTAATAACTGCTACTTTAAACGTTAGGGGCACATATCCAGTTAATAAGGATAGATTAATTTGAGTTAATATAGAGTTGTTAATTAAAGGAAACACATCTTTAAACAGTTTGGTGGGGATAGGATCTAACTGACAGGTTGATGGCTTAGATGATGAAACTAATGATGTTAACTCAGGGAGATCTATAGTGGAGAAACTGTCTAACTGTGCACCTGGTGCTTCTAAAGCTCTTGTGCTAGAAGATGAGTCAGTCCCAATATGAGGGAGGAGATGATCCATTTTTTCTCTAATTGATGTTATTTTATTCACAAAGACGTTGATAAAGTCATCACTGCTCAGTGTTAAAGGAATAGATGGTTCAGTGGAGCTGTGGCTCTGTGTCAGCCTGGCTACAGTGCTGAAAAGAAATCTATGATTATTCTTATTTTCTTCAATTAGAGAAGAATAATAGGCAACTCTAGCTTTGTGTAGGGCTTTTTTGTAAGCTACAAAACCATCTTTCCAGGCTATATGAAGTTCCTCTAGGTTACTGGAACGCCATTTTCTTTCTAATCGACGTAACGTCTGTTTAAGAGCACGAGTATTGGAGTTAAACCATGGTGCTCGTCTCATCTGATTCACCACTTTCTTTTTCAGAGGGGCAACACAGTCTAATGTAGTACGCAGTGAGGCTGCTCTACTATTAACAAGGTTATCTATATGGGGGCAGGAGTAAAATCACAAAAGGTACCTTCAGATGCACTGACATATGGCACCGAGTTAAATAAAGGTTGCAATGTCTCTTTGAATGTATTAATATTATTATCAGACAGTATTTCTTATTTATGTTATTGTAGTTCATTATTGAACAGTTAAATGTGAGTAAATAATGATCAGTAAGGAGAGGGTTTTGAGGAACTATGTTTAAGTTATCAATATCAATACCATAAGTTAAAACAAGGTCGAGGGTGTGATTAAGGCAATGAGTTGGTTCATTAACGTGTTGAATAAAACCTATTGATTCCAACAGCGAGTTAAATGCGCAGCTAAGACTATCACGGTCAACATCTACATGGATGTTGAAATCCCCTACAATTATGATTTGATCTGTTTTAAGCACCAACTCAGATAAGAACTCAGAGAACTCTGATAGAAACTCTGAATAAGGTGCAGGTGGACGATAAACTGTGACTATTATAATTGGTTTCTGTGATTTACAACTAGGATGAGATAGATTAAGAATAAGATGAATATCCTGGTTTGGGCTTGGGATTGATTAATAATCTTGTATTAAAAATGGCTGCTACTCCTCCTTCTTCTAGGAATATGGGTATTAGCATGAGTGGGTGGAGTTGACTCATTTAGACTAATGTACTCTTCTTCATGTAACCAAGTTTCAGTTACACAGAATAAATCAATACAATTGTCAGAGATAAGATAATTTATTAAAACAGATTTTGAGGAGAGAGACCTTATATTTAATAGTCCACATTTGAAAGTGGTATTATTTGACTCTATTTTATTGTTGGTATTAATCTTTATTAAGTTAGAATGTCTAACTCCTCTTCTGTTTGTTATTGGTTTATTTATTTATTTTATTTTAGTTAAAGACATGTGACTGTTTTGAGTTAAAATTGAATGCTGAACTCTCTGTACTTGTATGTACATGTTCACTCTTAACCAAACTCTCGTCGATTTTTAGAGCAACCTGGTCCAGTGATGGACTTCAAAGCTCTGAAGACCACCAAGAACTCAATCACCTTGGGCTGGAAGAAGCCCTTCAGTGATGGTGGAAGCTTCATTACTGGTTACATCCTAGAGCAGAGTGAAGGTCAGGACAAGTGGAGGCAAATCATGAAGGGCAGGACCACCTCACACACCATTGGTGAGCTGACTGAAGGCAAGGAGTACTTGTTCAATGTCAAGGCACTCAACGAGTCCGGGGAGGGGCCACCCACCGAGCTTACTGTTGTTGCCAAGGACCAGTTTGGTAAGAAATCACCAGGATATAATTTGTTGTTATTATTTTGTTGTAATATAAATGTTTTCTGATCATTTACTTCCATTGCATTTCAGTGCTCCCTGACTGCAACCTGAGCAATATTCCTGATGGCTGCGTCGTGGTAAAGGAGGGCAGCACCAAACGTGTTAACGTCCCCCTCATTGGAATCCCCTACCCCATTGCCTCCTGGAAGAAGGGTGAAACAGTAGTTGGAGACACTGGTCGAATGTGTGTGGAGACATCTGAGGGTGTCACCACCCTGCTGATCAGAGACTGCCACAGAGGAGATGCCGACACCTACACCATCAACGTCAAGAACAACGCCGGCTCCAAGGACTGCAAGTTACAAGTGAAGGTAGTCGGCAAACCAGGCATCTGCACTGGACCAATTACATTTGACGAGATCACTGCTGATGGCATCACTCTCGAGTGGGGAGAACCCAAAGATGATGGTGGTGCTGAAGTGTCTAACTACATCGTAGAGAAGAGGAAGACCACAGACAACAAGTGGGCCACGGTGGCTTCAGCCCTCCAAAAAACCACAATGAGAGTGATCAGGCTTCATGATGGAGAAGAGTACGTGTTTAGAGTGTTTGCCGAGAACAAATATGGAGTTGGAGAGTATCTTAGGTCCGACCCGGTCATCGCCCAGCACCCATTCAGTGAGTCCCTCACAATTAGCTACAGATGTGATCAATCATGTGGGGTTATTTCCATTCCTTATTCCCTATCATAATGCTCTCATCTTCTCTGCTTCTTCTAGACGTGCCAGAGGCACCAGCTGCTCCAGAAATCATGAGCATTCGTCATGAGTCTGCCATCCTGACATGGGCTGATCCACTTGACAATGGTGGCTCCCCAATCACTGGTAATTACTGGAATTTGATGGAAATGAGTTTATAGTTGTGCTTGAGCATGTAGAGAACAAGATCACGACAAAGTGAATTTGTTTCATGTGTAGGTTATCATGTGGAGTTTAAGGAGAGGAACAGTCTAATGTGGAAACGGGCCACTAAGACTCCTATAAGACTGAAGGAGTGCAGAGTCACAGGCCTGATAGAGGGACTAGAGTACGAGTTCAGAGTAATGGCCATGAATGTGGCCGGCCTTGGAAAGGCAAGCAGAGCCACTGAGGCTGTGGTCGCCTTGGATCCTATTGGTGAGTTGGCAACCCTTCCGTTTTTATCACAACAATAAATTCTTTAATGGAAAATATAGAGAGTATTTTTAAAGATATGTCTACTGTTTTCTACCTGTTTAACTTTTTGATTTTGTCTTCTGTTAGATCCTCCCGGCAAACCAGAAGTGATTAACGTCACCAGGAACACAGTCACTCTGATGTGGACAGCTCCCAAATATGACGGTGGCTACAAGCTGATTGGCTACATGGTGGAGAAGCTGGAGTCTGGTGGCAAGACCTGGATGAAGGCCAATCACATCAATGTTCAGAGCTGTGCCTTCACAGTCCCCGATCTGACTGAGGGATCTCAGTATCAATTCAGGATCAGGGCCAAGAATGGAGCTGGTGCTGTCAGCGTCCCCTCAGAGTCCACTGACCTTCTGACCTGCAAGGACGAGTATGGTAAGCTGGACATCACGCCTCAAAAGTGTTGTGTTGTCATGAATTATGAAGTCTGTTGATAGTTATAAAGCAATTTTCTTCCATCGTATGTGCAGAACCCCCATCCATCACTATTGACCCTGACATGAAGGATGGCGTATCAGTCCGGGCTGGAGACACCATTGTTGTCGTCGCCTCCAAGATTATGGGAAAACCTCCGCCTATTTCTGTGTGGTCTAAGGGTGGCCGTGAAATCAAAAACTCCGACATTGTAACTATTAGCAGCACACCCAGCTCCTCTACTCTGTCCCTGAAGTACGCTAGCAGGAAGAACACTGGAGAGTACACCATCACTGCCAGCAATCCATTTGGCATTAAAGAAGAACACGTGAAGGTCAAGGTCTTGGATGTGCCAGGACCTCCAGGCCCCATTGAGGCCAGCAACGTCTCAGCCGAGAAGTGTACTCTGACCTGGCTGCCACCAGAGGAGGACGGAGGCTGCGCTATCAAGTCCTACATCCTTGAGAAGAGAGAGACCAGTCGCCTGCAGTGGACCAAGCTTTCAGAAAACATCATGGACTGCAGATACATAGCCAGCAAACTGATCAAGGGCAATGAGTACATCTTCAGAGTGTCTGCTGTGAACCAGTACGGCATTGGAGACCCAAGCCAGTCTGGTCCAGTCAAAATGGTTGACAGTTACAGTAAGTTTAAATGGCTTCATACATTTGTATATATTATCTTATAGATAAGCTATATTAAATACACTTATTATAAATTAATACACTTATGACAATACATCATATTATTGCAAAGCCACTCCAAATAAATTTTAGTTATCAGGATAATCATGATTAGCTCAGTGTTGCACAATACCAGTCATTTGTTTTGAAGTACCACAAGCGGGAGGCTGCCTTTATCTTATTTATGATTGTTGTTCAATCGCATTTTTTGTAAAATCAGTGATGTTTATTAGATTTGTTACTCTGGTTCTGAATCTGTAAGCTTTCAGAAGTCTACAGACTGGAGCTCCTGCCAATTTATGTGAAACAAATCTAGGACAGTACAATCATGAGAGGACATTTTCATCGATATCCCTGCTCACTGTAGTGTCGAACTGACCAAAATGCATTTTTTTTCTTTGTTCAGGCCCACCAGGCCCACCGTCAATGCCCCAGATTGATAACGTGAGCAGGACCGCTGTCACCATTTCATGGAAGAGACCAGCACGGGATGGTGGAAGTGACATCAGTGGATATTGTGTAGAGAGGAAAGAGAGGAGAGGAATGAGATGGGTGAGAGCCAGTAAGAGGACTGTCCCTGACCTGCGCTTTAAGGTGCAAGGCCTCAGCGAGGGAGTTGAGTATGAGTTTAGAGTCACAGCTGAGAACAAAGCTGGATTTGGCGAGCCAAGTGAACCGTCATGCCCTGTGCTGACCAAGGACATTGTTTGTGAGTAAACTGGGCTTCTCACTTCATTGTGAATTATATTTTTGCACATGTAGAAAAGAAAAAGGTCTTAAATAACTTCTGGTCTTTTTTTGTATTTTCATCAGATCCACCTGGTCCTCCTTCCAATCCCCACATTACTGACACTACAAAAACTTCAGCTACCTTCACCTGGGGCCGACCCCATTATGATGGAGGTCTGGAAGTAGATGGATATATTGTTGAGTACAAGAAGGAAGGCCATGATGACTGGGAGACAGAAACACAGTACCCATGGAAGTCCACTGAATATGTTATTGCTAAACTTCAAAAAGGTGGCAAATACCACTTCAGGGTCAGTGCTGTAAACTCTGAGGGAGTTGGCGAGCCTGCAGAGGTTGAGAAAGTGATTGAACTTGTGGACCAGGAGACACTGCCAGACTTTGAGCTTGATGCTGAACTCAGGAGAACCCTCGTGGTCAGGGCCCGTGCTTCAATTCGTATGTTTGTTCCCATCAGGGGCCGCCCTGCTCCTGAAGTAACATGGAGCAAAGATGACTCCAACCTGAAATTACGAGCAAACATTGGCAGCACAGAGTCTTACACCCTGCTGGTTATTCCCGAGTGCACCAGATACGATGCTGGAAAGTATAACCTCTGTCTGGCGAATGTTGCAGGAAAGAAAACAGGGTTCGTTAATGTGAAGGTTTTGGACACACCAGGACCACCACTCAATCTCAAACCTAGAGAAATCACTAAGAACAGCATCACTCTGCAGTGGGAAATTCCCATAATTGACGGTGGCTCAAAGATTCATAACTACATTATTGAAAAGAGGAAGGCCACCAAAAAGGCCTACACAGTGCTGAGCACCACATGGCAGAAGTGTTCCTTCAAATTTGCAGACCTTGAGGAAGGAGCTTACTACTACTTCCGTGTCTCTGCTGAGAATGACCTGGGTGTAGGTGAGTCAGCTGAAACCTCAGAGCCAATCAGGGTTTCCCAGGCCCCCTCAGCACCAGAGAACTTGTATGTCACAGATGTGACGGCTGACAGTGCCAGCCTTGCATGGGTCAAGCCACTGCATGATGGTGGAAGCTTGATCACTGGATATGTTATTGAGGCTCAGAAGAAGGGTTCTGACCTGTGGGTTCATGTGGCCACAATTAAAGCACTGGACTACACCGTGACAGATCTGACTGAAGGGGCGGAGTACACCTTCCGCATAATGGCTGTCAATGCATCAGGTAGGAGTGACCCACGTGAAAGCAGGCCGGCTATCATCAAAGAGCAGACCTCCGCTCCTTCCTTTGACCTGCGTGGAGTCTACCAGAAGACAGTCATTGCTAAGGCAGGGGACCGGGTTAAGGTGGAAATTCCAGTGCTTGGCAAACCCAGACCCATGGTGTCCTGGAAGAAGGGAGACACTGCCCTCAAGGAGACGCAAAGAATTAACACTGAAGTCACAGCAACGTCAACTATCCTCAACATCAATGAGATCAAGAGGACTGATGGAGGTCAATTTTCAATCACTGGAAAGAACATGCTGGGTACAGTGACAGAGACAATCACTGTCCTAGTCCATGATATTCCTGGTCCTCCCACTGGTCCTATTAAGCTGGAGGAGGTCTCATGTGATTATGTTCTGATGTCCTGGGAGCCACCAGAGAATGATGGAGGCGTTCCTATCAACAACTACATTGTTGAGATGCGGGAGACTACAGGTACTTCATGGGTGGAGTTGGCAGCCACTGTGATCCGCACCACATTTAAGGCAGCAAAGCTCAACACTGGAACCCAGTATCAGTTCCGTGTCAAAGCCCAGAACAGATATGGTGTTGGACCAAGCATCATCTCTGAGTCGGTGATCGCTGCCTATCCATTTGATGTGCCAGGCCAGCCAGGCACTCCTGTGGTCACGTCCTTCAACAAGGATGCTATGACTGTGAGTTGGAATGAGCCATCCTCCGATGGAGGCAATCCTATTCTGGGATATCATGTCGAAAGGAAAGAGAGAAACAGCATTCTGTGGCAGAAGATCAGCAAAGCTCTGGTTATTGGAAATATCTTCAAATCAACAGGACTTGTTGACGGAATAGAGTATGAACATCGTGTTACGGCTGAAAACATGGCTGGTCTCAGCAAACCAAGCAAACCATCAGAGCCTTTGTATGCATTGGACCCAGTCGACCCACCAGGCAGACCTGTAGCACTTAACATCACCAGACATGAGGTGACAGTGTCCTGGACCAAACCAGAGGGAGACGGCGGCTTTTCCATCACTGGATACACAGTGGAGAGGAGAGAGATGCCCAATGGACGCTGGCTCAAAGCAAACTTTAACAATATTCTTGAAACCATTTATACAGTGAGTGGTCTGATTGAAGACTCAACTTATGAATTCCGTGTGCTAGCTAGGAACTCAGCTGGTGCTGTTAGTGCTCCATCCCTGGCATCAGAGGCAATCACCTGCAGAGACGACATTGAAGAACCCAAGCTTGATGTTGATGCTTCTTATAGCAGTACTGTTGTTGTCATGGCAGGAGAGATATTTAAGCTGGAGGCTAATGTTATTGGCAGACCAATCCCATCTGTGGTATGGACCAAGGAAGGAAAGGAGCTGGAGGATACAGGCAAGTTAGAAATAAAGTCATCTGACTTCCACACAACTCTGATTAATAAAGACACCCTGAGAAGAGACGGTGGTGCTTTTACTCTGACTGCCAGCAATCCTGGTGGTTTTGCCAAGTTCACATTCAATATAAAGGTGCTCGACAGACCTGGACCACCAGACTCTCTCACTGTAACTGATGTCACTGCTGAGAAATGTATTCTCAACTGGCTGCATCCAACACATGATGGTGGTGCCAAGATTGAGTACTTTATCATTCAGAAGCGCGAGACCAGTAGGTTGGCATGGACAAATGTGGCAACAGACCTTCAAGCCAATAGATTCAAGGTCACCAAACTTTTGAAGGGCAATGAATACATTTTCAGAGTCATGGCTGTCAACAAGTATGGTGTTGGTGAACCCCTAGAGTCTGAAGCTGTCATGTGTGCCAACCCCTATGTTCCCAGTGATGCGCCACAGCAGCCTGAAGTTACCATTATTACCAAAGACTCAATGGTTGTCTGTTGGGAGCGCCCTGAACATGATGGAGGTAGCAGAATAAATACCTACATCATTGAAAGAAGGGATAAAACTGGTCTCCGTTGGGTGAAGTGCAACAAGAGGACTGTAACTGACCTGCGATTCAAAGCCTCTGGCCTCACACCAGGACATGAATATGAATTCAGAATTTTTGCTGAGAACAATGCTGGTTTAAGCCAACCTAGTCCTTCCAGTCCATTCTACAAAGCTATAGACACTATCTTCCAGCCTGGACCTCCAGGGAACCCCAGAGTGCTGGACACAACCAAGACATCGATTACCCTTGCCTGGAATAAGCCTGTCTATGATGGTGGTTCTGAAATCACTGGCTACATTGTAGAGACTTGTCTGCCCGAGGAGGATGAATGGACAATTCAAACTCCCAAGAAGGGATGGACAGCCACTTCCTTCACCATCACCAACTTGAAGGAAAACCAAGAGTACAAGATTAACATCTGTGCCACGAATTGTGAAGGAGTAGGAGAACCTGCTGCTGTTCCTGGAACCCCCAAGGCTGAGGACAGACTGCTTCCTCCAGAGATTGAGCTTGGAGCAGAGCTACGTAAGGTGGTCAGCATCAGAGCCTGTAGCACACTGAGACTCTTTGTTCCCATAAAGGGTAGACCGGCACCTGAAGTAAAATGGTCAAGAGAACATGGAGAATCCCTGGACAAAGCTAACATTGAAATCACCTCATCATTCACCACTCTCCAGGTTGACAACGTTGACCGGTTTGATGGAGGAAAATACATGGTGACCGTGGAGAATGCTTCAGGAAGCAAGACTGCCTTTGTTAATGTCAGGGTTCTGGATACTCCTGGAGCACCCCAGAATCTGGCTATCAAGGAGGTCACTAGAGATTCAGTGTATCTTGTTTGGGATGCACCACTCATAGATGGTGGCTCCAGGGTCCGCAGCTACATTGTGGAGAAGCGTGAGTCAACAAGAAAGGCCTACTCTACTGTCTGTGCAAGCTGCCACAAGTCAAGTTGGAAAGTTGGAGACCTAGATGAAGGAAAGCTGTACTTCTTTAGAATTCTGGCTGAGAATGAATTCGGTATTGGTCTCCCAGTAGAGACTGTTGAACCAGTTAAAGCATCAGAGAAGCCGCTACCACCAGGCAAAGTGTCCCTTCGTGAAGTCACAAGCAAAAGTGTCACACTAACTTGGGAAAAGCCTGACCATGATGGCGGTAGTAGAATCACAGGATATATTGTTGAAATGCAAGCTAAAGATGGGGAGAAGTGGACCCAGGTTATGGTGGTAAAGACCAATGAGGCACATGTAACTGGTCTCACACAGGGAGAGGAGTACATGTTCCGCATCTCAGCTGCCAATGAAAAGGGTGTTAGTGACCCACGTCCCCTCAGTATGCCTGTGGTGGCAAAAGATCTTGTCATTCCACCAACATTCAAACTGATTTTTGCAACATACAGTGTGATGGCAGGAGATGATCTGAAAATTGATGTACCATATGCAGCCTGTCCCAAGGCTACAGCAACTTGGCTCAAGGATGGTGTTGCTCTCAAAGAGACAACAAGAGTAAATGCTGAAGCCACAGATAAAAACCTTTTCCTGGTCGTTAAGGAAGCTTGCAGAGATGATGTGGGCACATACACTATTAAATTAATCAACACAGCTGGAGAGGCATCCACAGACATCAGTGTGCTTGTTCTAGATAAACCTGGTCCTCCCACTGGCCCAATTAAGTTGGATGATGTCACTGCTGACAGTGTGGTCTTGTCCTGGAATCAACCAGAATACGATGGTGGTTGCTCCATCAATAATTATATTGTTGAGAAGAGGGACACATCTACCACCAACTGGCAGATTGTGTCAGCTACAGTGGCCAGAACCACTATCAAGGCTACCCGTCTGAAGACAGGATTTGAGTACCAGTTTAGAATTGCTGCAGAAAATAGATATGGCAAGTCATCTGCCCTACTATCTGAAAACATTGTTGCTCAATATCCATTTGAGGTGCCAAGCCATCCTCGTTCTGTTGAGGTCCAGTCAGCTACCAAGGAAAGCATGGTGGTCGTATGGGACAAACCCAGCAATGATGGTGGAAGTAAAATTCTCGGGTATCACTTAGAACTGAAAGAGCGAAACAGCTTACTGTGGGTAAAGCAAAACAAACAACTCATCCCAGAGACTAGATTCAAGGTTCAAGGCCTTGAGGAGGCCATTGAATATGAGTTCAGAGTCTATGCTGAAAATATTGTCGGCCTCAGCAAACCTAGCAAAGCGAGTGAAATGCAAGTGGCCAGAGATCCTTGTGGCATACCAGGAAAACCTGAGGCTGTCATTGTAACAAGAAACCAAGTGACACTTAGATGGGCCAAACCTGTGTATGATGGTGGCATCAAGATCATTGGTTATGCGGTTGAGAAGAAGGAGGCAGCAGGGCGCTGGATGAAGGCCAGTTTCACCAACATCCTTAGTACTGACTTTGTTGTTACGGGATTAACTGAAGATCAGATATATGAGTTCCGTGTCATTGCAAAGAATGCAGCAGGTGTCTTCAGTCTCCCATCTGACTCCACTGGAGCCATCACTGCAAAGGATGAGGTAGATCCACCCCAGATTGACTTGGATGCTAAGTACTCTCAGGTTGTGGTGGTAAATGCTGGAGAGACATTCCAGATTGAGGCTGGTGTGTCTGGTAAACCCGTGCCTACAGTACACTGGCGAAAGGAGGGTCAGGAGATTTCTGAAGCAGCTCGTCTAGAGATCAAGAACACCGACTTCACAGCTTGTATTGTTGTAAAAGAAGCCATTCGTGTCGATGGAGGTCAGTACACATTGCTTGTAAAGAATGTTGGAGGAGAGAAATCTGTTAACATTAATGTCAAGGTCCTGGACAGACCAGGTCCTCCTGAAGGTCCTGTATCCATCTATGGGGTCACTAAAGAGAAATGCTCCATTTCCTGGAAACCACCCTTGCAAGATGGAGGTAGTGATGTGTCTCATTACATTGTTGAGAGGAGGGAGACCAGCAGACTGGTTTGGACTGTAGTTGAACCAAAAGTTCAGACACTGAGCCTAAAGGTCACCAAACTTCTGCCTGATAATGAATACATCTTCAGAGTGATTCCAGTCAATAAGTACGGAGTTGGTGAGCCTCTTGAATCTGAGCCAATGATTGCCAGGAATCCATTTGTCACTCCCAACCCACCAACAGAGGTAGAAATCACCACAGTCACCAAAGATTCCATGGTGGTGACCTGGGAGAGACCAACTACTGATGGTGGCAGTCCCATCCAGGGATACATTGTTGAGAAACGTGACAAAGATGGTGTGAGATGGACCAGGTGCAACAAGAGAACAGTGAGTGAGCTCCGCTTTAGAGTGACAGGCCTCATGGAAAATCACAGCTATGAATTCAGAGTTGCTGCTGAAAATGCTGGAGGTGTTGGTACTCCGAGTGAACCTACAGTTTACTACAAAGCACGGGACCCTATCTTCAAACCAGGTCCACCAAATAATCCCAAAGTGGTTGACACATCTAGGTCCACTGTTTCACTGACATGGGGCAAGCCCATCTATGACGGCGGATGTGAGATTCAAGCTTACATTGTGGAGGCCTGCAATGGGGCATCAGATGAGTGGTTTATGTGCACTCCACCTACTGGTATCACAGATACAATGTTCACAGTGAAAAAGCTTCTGGAGAAGCATGAGTACCAGTTCAGAGTGTGTGCTATCAACAAAGTTGGTATCGGTGAGCATGCTGATATTCCTGGAAAAATTCTTCTGGAGGAAAAACTTGAGGCTCCTGATCTTGACCTGGATGCTGACATGAGAAAGATGATCAACATTCGGGCAGCAAGCACTCTCAGGCTGTTTGTTCCTGTTAGAGGTCGTCCAGCCCCTGAGTTGAAATGGGGTAAGACTGAGGGTGAAATTAATGAGCTTGCCCAGATTGACAATACTGGCAGTTATGCTTCACTTGTCATTGAGAATGTTGACAGATTTGACAGTGGCAAGTACACCCTGACTGCAGAGAATGCCAGTGGAGTGAAGTCAGTCTTCATCAGTGTCAGGGTGATGGACACACCTAGTCCACCAACTAACTTAATAGTGAAAGAGATTACCAAGAATTCTGTCTCACTTACATGGGAGCCTCCACTTCTGGATGGTGGTGCAAAGATTAAGCACTATATTGTTGAGAAGCGTGAGAGCACCAGGAAGGTTTACTCTCCCGTCACCACCTGCAATAAGATGTCATGGAAAATTGAGCCACTTCCAGAGGGTGGAATCTACTTCTTCAGAGTCCTAGCTGAGAATGAATATGGTATTGGTCTCCAAGCTAAAACTCCAGAACCAATTAAGATTTCTGAGAAGCCTCAACCACCTGGAAAAGTCAGTATTGTTGATGTTACTAGTAGCACTGTAAATCTCTCCTGGGAAAAGCCCCAACATGATGGAGGCAGTAGGATCAGTCATTATGACGTTGAACTGGCACCTAAGGACAGTGAAGTTTGGTCGTTATGTGCGAGTGTAAAGGCCCTGGAGACTGTTGTGACAAACCTACTCAAGGGTGAGGAATATAATTTCAGAGTTGTTGCTGTAAATGACAAGGGCAAAAGTGACCCAAGACAACTGGCTCAACCAGTTGTAGCAAAAGATCTTGTGATTGAGCCTGCTGTTAGACCCAAACTCAGTACCTACCATGTCCAGGTGGGGTACGACCTCAAAATAGAGGTCCCAGTTGCTGGTCATCCAAAGCCGACCATCACCTGGACCAAGGATGGTGCTGCTCTTAAGCAGACTACCAGAGTCAATGTTACTGACTCAGGAAATTGTACCACCCTCACCATAAAGGATGCCACTAAAGAGAATGGAGGCATGTACAGCATCAATGTCTCCAATACTCTGGGTTCGAAAGATGTTTCAATTGAGGTGATCACCTTGGACAAACCAGGCCCACCAACTGGACCGATCAAGTTTGAGGACATCAGTGCTGAGAGTATCACCCTAAACTGGGAACCTCCTACATATACAGGTGGCTGCCCACTCTCAAATTATGTGGTGGAAAAGAGGGACACTACTACAACCAACTGGGTGGTTGTATCTGCCACTGTGGCCAGAACCACTCTTAAAGTGGCCAATCTGAAGACAGGAGCAGAATATCAGTTCAGAATTTATGCCGAGAATAGATACGGAAAGAGTTATGCAATTGATTCAGAGCCTATTCTGGCACAGTATCCATTCCAAGAGCCTGGCCCTCCAGGAACACCATTTGTGTCTTCATACTCTAAAGACTATATGGTGGTTGAGTGGCACAAACCCCCGTCTGATGGAGGCAGTGCTATCCTGGGCTATCATCTGGAGAGGAAAGAGAAAAACAGTATTCTATGGACCAAGATCAATAAAATGCTCATCCAAGATTGCAGGTTTAAATCTACTCCTCTTGAGGAAGGTATTGAGTATGAGTACAGAGTATATGCAGAGAACATTGTTGGCATTGGAAAATGCAGCAAAGTTTCTGAAGTCTATGTAGCCCGTGACCCATGTGATCCTCCTGGTCACCCTGAGGCACTGATTGTGACCAGACACTCAGTGAAACTGAGATGGACTCCTCCAGTGTATGATGGGGGCAGTTTAGTTACTGGCTATTTGGTGGAGAAACGTGACCTTCCTGAAGGAAAGTGGATGAAGGCTAGCTTTGCAAACATCATTGAACATGAATTTACAATTACTGGCCTGACAGAAGAGTGTAAATACGACTTCAGAGTAATAGCGAGGAATGCAGCCGGAGCTGTCAGCAAGCCATCTGAGTCCACAGGATCCATCACAGCTAAGGATGAAGTTGACACACCAAAGTGTGAGACAGATCCTAAATATAACCAGACGATTGTTGTCAATGCTGGAGAGACCTTCACTCTGGAGGCAACTGTGGAAGGGAAGCCCATTCCTACAGCTCAGTGGTTCAAAGGAACCACTGAAGTTGAAAACTCTGCAAGGGCTGAGATTAAAAACACTGACTTTCAGGCTTTGCTAGTTGTGAAGGATGCCATCAGAGTGGATGGTGGGCAGTACACTCTGGTTCTGACTAATGTTGCTGGAACTAAGACTATCCCATTCAGTGTGAAGGTACTGGACAGACCAGGCCCCTCAGAGGGACCTCTTAAAATCAGCAATGTCACTGAGGAAAAGTGCTCACTATCATGGCTGCCACCCAGACATGATGGAGGAGCTAGCATTTCTCACTACGTCATTCAGAAGCGGGAAACCAGCCGCCTGGCTTGGACTGTGGTCTCCGGTGACTGTGTAGCTACTATGATCAAGGTTACCAAACTTTTGAAGGGTAATGAATACATCTTCAGAGTGATGGCAGTCAACAAATATGGTGAGGGTGAGCCTCTCGAGTCAGAGCCAGTCATCATGAGAAATCCATTTGTTCCTCCTGGCTCACCTCAGGAGCTTGAGATCACTAACATAACCAGGGATTCCATGACTGTCTGCTGGAACCGCCCTGAGAGCACAGGAGGCAGCGAGATTGTTGGTTACATCATTGAGAAAAGAGACAGAGCTGGAGTAAGGTGGACCAAGTGCAACAAACGCAGAGTGACAGACTTGCGGTTCAGAGTAACAGGGTTAACTGAAGATCATGAATATGAATTCAGAGTGTCTGCTGAAAATGCTGCTGGAGTGGGTCAGCCAAGCCCAGCTACCCTTTACACAAAGGCCTGTGATCCTACATTTGAACCAGGCTGCCCCACCAATGCTCATGTGGTGGACACAACTAAAAACGCCATCACTCTGGCCTGGCATAGGCCTTTTTATGATGGTGGTTGTGAGATTCAAGGCTACTCAGTTGAAATTACCAAGGCTGATGAAGAGGAATGGACCATTTGCACACCACCCTTTGGAGTAAATGCTACCAAGTTTACAATTACCAAATTGATAGAGCACCAGGAATACAAGGTGCGCATCTGTGCCATCAATAAGCTTGGTGTTGGTGAGCCCACCGAGGTCCCGGGAGTTGTGAAGCCTTTGGATAAGATTGATCCACCAGAGATGATTCTAAATTCAGAACTCAGAAAGGGAATAGTTGTCCGTGCAGGTGGCTCTATGAGAATCTGCATTCCATTTAAAGGCCGTCCTACTCCTGAGATCAGCTGGGCCAAGGAGGATTGTGAATTGCCTAGTAAAGTTCAGACAGAGTCCGGGGAGGATTACACACAGCTCTCCATTGACATCTGTGACAAGTATGATGCTGGAAAATATATAGTAAAGATGGAAAATGCCGCAGGCAGCAAATCAGCCTTTGTCTCTGTTAAGGTCCTGGACACCCCTGGAGCCCCTCAGAATTTAATGGTGAAAGACATCAAGAGAGAAAGTGTTACCTTGACCTGGGAGCCTCCCCTTATAGATGGTGGTTCAAGAATCAAGAATTACCTGGTTGAAAAGCGCGAGTCCACCAGGAATGTTTATTCTAATGTTGATAACAAGTGCACAAAGACAAGTTATCGTATCACTGGCCTCAGTGAAGGAGTTATCTACTATTTCAGAGTCTTGGCTGAGAATGAATTTGGTGTGGGACAAGCAGTTGAGACAGAGGATTCAGTTAGGACATCTGAGCCTCCTCTGTCCGTAGGTAAAGTCACTTTGACTGATGTTACCAAAAAAACTGCCACACTCTCTTGGGAGAAGCCAGACCATGATGGAGGCAGCAGGATCCTCGGCTACTACATTGAGATGCAGCCTATGGGTGAAGAGGAATGGGTGGTAGCCACTACATCCAAAACATGTGAGGGTACTGTCTCAGGCCTCAGTGCAGGTCATGAGTACCTGTTCAGAGTAACAGCTTTCAATGAAAAGGGCAAGAGTGACCCCAGGCCTTTGGCTACACCAGTCACTGCTAAAGATATAACTATCCTGCCCAGATTCAAGATTGCAAGCGACACCTACAGTTTACAGAATGGTGAGGATCTAAAGATTGAGATTCCAGTTATAGGACGCCCTATTCCAAAGATTGAATGGAAAAAGGATGGTCATGTCCTCAAGGAGACAACCAGACTAAATGTGTCTAGTACACCATCATCTACTAAGCTGTGCATAAAAGATGCAAATAAAGAAGACTCTGGTAAATACACTATCACAGCCACCAGCAGTGTTGGAACAGCTACAGAGGAGATCACTGTTATAATTCTTGATAAGCCTGGTCCACCAACCGGCCCTGTGAAAATTGAAGAGGTGAGCTCTAATTATGTCACACTCTCCTGGGAACCACCAGCGTACACTGGAGGCTGTCAGATCAACAACTACATTGTGGAAAAAAGAGACACTACCACAACAACATGGCAAATTGTGTCTGCTACTATTGCCAGAACAACCATCAAAGTCACCAATTTAAAGACTGGAGTTGAGTATCAATTCAGAGTGTTTGCTGAGAATAGGTATGGAAAGAGTTCTGCTATCCTCTCCCCTAACATCGTTGCTCAGTATCCATTCAGTGAGCCTTCTGCCCCTGGAATGCCAGTCATTTCTGCTGTAACCAAGGATAATATGGTTGTTGAGTGGAAGCTTCCCAACAACAATGGAGGCAGCCCCATCCTAGGTTATCACCTTGAGAGGAAGGAGAAGAACAGCCTCCTGTGGACAAAACTCAACAAGCTTCTAATCCCTGACACACGTTTCAGGACTATAGAGTTGGAGGAAGGTATTGAGTATGAATTCCGAGTTTATGCAGAGAACATTGCCGGAGTCAGCCCAGCTAGCAAAGTCTCTGAGAGCACAGTTGCCAGGGACCCCTGCGACCCACCTGGCCCTCCAGAGGCTATTGAGATAACCAGAAACCATGTGACACTCCAGTGGACCAGGCCTCAGTATGATGGAGGCAGCGTTATCACTGGCTATGTGATTGAGAGGAAGAAGCACCCTGATACCCGATGGATGAAGGCCAGCTTCACCAACATCCTTGACACCCAATTCACAATCACTGGCCTAACTGAGGATTGTGTGTATGAGTTCAGAATCATCGCCAGGAATGCTGCTGGCATCTTGAGCCGTCCTTCTCAGGGTACAGGACAAATCACTGCTAAAGATGAAATTGAGGCTCCAGGAGCCACCCTGGATTCAAAGTTCAAGGATCTGACTGTTGTTCATGCTGGTGAAACATTTGCCATTGATGCTGACTACACAGGCAAGCCCCTACCTGAAGTAATCTGGTTAAAGGATGGAAAGGAGATTGACAGTGCCACACCAAGAATGGAGGTCAAGACCACAATGACACGTACCATTCTGACAGCCAAGGATTGCATCAGAGTTGATGGTGGCCACTTTGTCCTCAAACTTGTCAATGTGGGAGGAATTAAGATGGTTCCAGTTAATGTCAAAGTTCTGGATAGACCTGGTCCTCCAGATGGCCCATTAGAAGTCAAAGGGGTCACTGCAGAGAAATGTTATCTTCATTGGAACCATCCTTCACATGATGGTGGAGCAGGCATCTCCCACTACATCATTGAAAAGAGAGAGACCAGTCGTTTGTCATGGACCATGGTGGAGCCCAAGATCCAGGCCATCAGCTACAAAATCACAAAACTGCTGCCTGGCAATGAATACATCTTCAGAGTCACTGCTGTGAATAAATATGGTGTTGGTGAGCCTTTGGAATCTGAACCTGTTATTGCTCGTAACCCCTTCACCACTCCTAGTGCTCCCTCCACCCCAGAGGCCAGTGCTGTCACTCGTGACTCTATTGTGCTTACCTGGGAGAGACCAGAGGATAATGGAGGGGCTGAGATTGAAGGGTATGTCCTTGAAAAACGTGATAAAGATGGCATCAGATGGACAAAGTGCAACAAGAAGAGATTGTCTGACCTGAGATTTAGATGCTCTGGCCTCACAGAAGGTCACTCCTATGAATTCAGGATCTCAGCTGAAAATGCTGCTGGTGTGGGAAAACCAAGTGCGCCAAGTGAATACATCAAGGCCTGTGATGCAATTTATCCACCAGGACCTCCAAATAACCCGAAAGTTACAGACCATTCGAGCACCACAGTCTCCCTGTCCTGGTCCAGGCCAATCTATGATGGTGGAGCAGAGGTCAGTGGATACATTGTTGAAATGAAAGAAGCAGCAGATGATGAGTGGGTCATTTGCACACCACACATTGGTGTCCAGGCTACTCATTATACTGTAAAGAAACTGAAGGAGAATGCAGAGTACAACTTCCGCATCTGTGCTATGAACTGTGAGGGAGTAGGGGAGCCCGTTGACCTACCTGTGTCTGTGGTGGCTGCAGAGAAGCTGGAAGCTCCTGAAATAGAACTTGATGCTGACCTTAGAAAGATGGTCAATGTTCGTGCCACTGCCACCCTACGTCTGTTTGTGCTGATCAAGGGCAAGCCTGAGCCTGAGGTCAAATGGTCAAAGTCTGATGGCACTTTGAATGAACGTACCCAGATTGAAGTCACAAGCTCTTACACAATGTTGGTGATTGAGAATGTTGACAGATTTGACACTGGCAAATATGTCCTCACACTTGAGAACCTCAGTGGGTCTAAGTCAGCTTTCATCAATGTTAGAGTTCTTGACTCGCCTAGTGCTCCTACCAACCTACAGGTCAAGGACGTAAAGAGAAATTCTGTCTCTATCTCCTGGGAGCCTCCTTTGATTGATGGTGGGGCTAAAATATCTCATTACATTGTTGAGAAGAGAGAGCAGAAGAGGATGGCTTTCGCCAGTGTTTGCACCAACTGTGTGAGGAACTCTTACCTGATTTCTGACCTACAAGAGGGAGGCCGTTACTATTTCCGTGTGTTGGCTGTTAACGAGCATGGAGTAGGTCTGCCTGCCTTCACAGAGCAAGTCAAAGTCTCTGAAGCTCCTTTGCCTCCTGGTAAGATTGCCCTGGTTGACGTGACCCGTCATACTGTCACCCTTTCATGGGAGAAACCTGATCACGATGGAGGCAGCAAGATTACCAACTATATTGTGGAGATGCAGCCTAAGGGAGATGATAAATGGACCATATGTAGTGAGGTCAAAGCACTAGAAGCTAAAATTACTGGTCTTATCACTGGAGAGGAATACTCCTTCAGGGTGATTGCTGTGAACGATAAGGGGAAGAGTGATGCCAAACCATTGGCTGCCCCTGTGGTGGTTAAGGACATTACAATGGAGCCCACCATTAACCTGCTATTCAACACATACAGTGTTAAAGCAGGAGATGACTTGAAAATTGAAGTTCCCTTCAAAGGCAGACCTCAACCAGAGGTGTCCTGGAAGAAGGATGGCCAATGGCTTAAGCAGACAACCAGGGTCAATGTAGTCAACTCCAAGACCTCATCCAAGATCATCATCAAAGATGCAACCAAGGAGGATGTAGGAAAATATGAAATTATTTTGACTAACTGTTTTGGAACCAAGACAGCTGAAGTCTCTGTTGTCATCTTGGACAAACCTGGCCCTCCCAGCAACATCAAGGTGGATGAAGTGAGTGCTGACTTCATCTGTCTGTCTTGGGATCCTCCTGCTTATGATGGTGGGTGCCAGATTAACAACTATGTGGTAGAGAAGAGAGATACCACCACAACCACGTGGCAGATTGTCTCAGCCACGGTAGCAAGGACATCTATCAAGGTGACTCGTCTCACTCAGGGAACTGAGTATCAGTTCCGCATTGCAGCTGAGAACCGTTATGGTAAGAGTCATGCCATAGACTCTGCTCCTGTTGTTGCTCAGTATCCCTTCGAACCTCCAGGCCCTCCAACTAATGTACAAGTTTCCAATGCCACCAAGTATGGCATGCTTGTTGTGTGGGGCAGACCTGCCAGTGATGGGGGGAGCCCTGTTATTGGTTATCACATTGAATGTAAAGAACAAAGTAGCATTCTGTGGACCAAGGTCAACAGAGGACTGCTGGCTGAGAGCCAATTTAAGATGACAGGTATTGAAGAGGGTCTGCTGTACCAGTTCAGAGTTTATGCTGAGAATGTTGCTGGCATTGGTCCATGCTCTAAGGCTAGTGAGCCTGTGGCAGCCAGAGATCCATGCGATTGTCCACGTAACCTTCGAATTACCAACATTACCAGGAACTCAGTTTCTCTCTTCTGGGAAAGGCCAGAGTATGACTTTGGAGCCAAGATTACTGGGTACATTGTTGAGCTAAAAGAACTTCCCAAAGGTCGCTGGCTGAAATGCAACTTCACCAACCTGCAGGATACTTACTTTGATGTTACAGGCCTCACAGAAGATGTCCAATATGAATTCCACGTCATTGCTAAGAATTCTGCAGAGCAGCTGAGTGCTCCGTCTGAGAGCACTGGTCCTATCACAGTCAAAGATGATGTTGACCCTCCCACTATTATCATGGAGGACAAGTTCCGACAGTTGGTTGTCATTAAAGCTGGTGAGATGATTAAAATAGATGCTGAAATCACAGGTCGTCCACTTCCAGTTGTCTCATGGAAAAAGGATGGAAAAGAGATTGTGGCCAAGGCCAGGTGTGAAATCACCTCCACCAATTTTGCCACCACCCTGATTGTCACAGATGTTATCAGAAGGGACTCTGGCCAGTATGTCCTGTCCCTGCACAACGTGGCAGGAACTAGGTCTGTTGCTATCAACTGCAAAGTTTTGGATAGACCTGGACCATCTTCAGGACCTTTGGCAGTCACTGGGCTCACAGCAGAGAAATGCACCCTAACATGGGGACCCCCACAGGAAAATGGTGGCGCTGACGTTATGCACTACATTGTGGAGAAACGTGAGACTAGTCGCCTTGCTTGGACCCTTGTTTACGGAGACATGAAGGCAACTACCTGTAAGGTGACAAAGCTGCTCAGAGGAAATGAGTACATCTTCAGAGTCAGGGGAGTCAACAAATATGGGGATGGTGAGGCCCTGGAGAGTGAAGCAGTAAAGGCCTTGGATCCATTTACTGTGCCTGCAGCTCCCACTAATGTCCAGGTCACCGCAGTTACTAGTGAGGCAATGACCATCTGTTGGGACAGACCCGTTTCTGATGGTGGAAGCAGTATTGCTGGCTATGTCATTGAAAGAAGAGAGAAGACCGGTCTTCGCTGGTGCCGTGTGAACAAGAAACCTGTTTATGACCTTAGAGTCAAAGCCTCACACCTTCGTGAGAGCTGTGAGTATGAGTACAGAGTATTCGCTGAGAATTCTGCTGGCCTCAGTGCTCCTAGCACCCCTTGCCCACTCACAAAGGCTGAAGATCCACAATTCCTGCCTTCACCTCCTGCTAAGCCTAAGATCATTGACTCAACAAAGACCACAGTCACCCTGTCATGGAATAAGCCACTGTTTGATGGTGGAGCACCTGTGACTGGCTACAGAGTAGAATACAGAAATACTGCAGATGATGAATGGTTTGTTGGAGTGCATAACACAAAGAACACAGAGTTTACAGTGGTCGGATTGACACCTGGGGCTGAATATGTGTTTGTTGTCAAGTCCATTAACAAGATTGGTCCCAGTGAACCAAGTTCCGAGTCAGACAAACAGGTTGCTAAAGAAAGAGAGGAGGAGCCAGTCTTTGAGATCAGCAATGAGATGAGGAAAACTCTCATTGTGAAGGATGGAAGTTCATTCACAATGACGGTGCCCTTCAAAGGCAAACCTATCCCCAGTGTTGCGTGGGCTAAACCTGATGTTGACCTCAGAGTCCGTGCTGTAATTGATACCACAGACACATTCACCTCCATCACTTTGGAAAAAGCAACTCGCGATGACTCTGGCAAATATACAGTTACCTTGTCCAGTGTAGCAGGAACCGCCTCCTTAACACTCCATGTTAGAGTCCTGGACTCTCCTGGACCTCCGGCCCATGTAGAAGTCAAGGACGTGACAAAGACATCTGCTACTGTAACATGGGATACTCCTGAAAATGAAGGAGGAGGACCAGTCAAGAAATACATCGTTGATTTCCGTGAGGCCAGCAAGAAAGGCTGGACCAGGTTGACAGACACATGCCACAGACTGACATACAAGGTGATGGACCTGCAGGAGGGAGAAGTTTACTACTTCAGAGTGGCAGGCCAGAATGAGTACGGTGTTGGTGTTCCTGCTGAGACCAAAGAGGGAACCAAGATCACAGGTATTTAGTTTCAATTTTAAAGTTGTTAACTTATTAACACTTATTATCACTTATTATTACACAAAAGATAATTACTGATTATTTTAATGTGACACGCTGTGTCCTTTTCTCCACAGAAAAACCAACCCCACCACCAAAGCTTGGTGTGACTGAGGTGACTAAGGAGAGTGTGTCCCTGGCCTGGGTCAAACCAGAATACGACGGAGGCAGCAGGATTACTGGCTACCTTGTGGAAGCTCAGGAGAAAGGCCAGGAGAAGTGGGTGAAGTGCGCTGTAACCAAATTCACTCACCTCACAGTGTCCGGTCTGAGGGAAAATTCAGAATACTTCTTCAGAGTCCGAGCTGAGAACCAGGCAGGATTCAGTGATGTTAAGGAAATGGTCACTCCCGTGGTGGTCAAAGACCAGCTTGGTAAGTTACAGACTGATCAGATTTACTAGATCATCTGCTCACATGGCCTGAGAATAAAACAAACCAGTGTTTTGTGAAATGACACACAAATGTCCTTGGTAGCAACTCTGTTTGTCACTTGTGCTTCAGAACCTCCAGAGATCAACATGAATGACTTCCCTCACAACACAGTGTACGTTAGAGCCGGCTCCACCCTCAAGTGTGAGATTCCACTGACAGGCCGACCTTTGCCTAAAGTCACCCTGGTCAAGGATAATGTGCTGATGAAGTCAACAATGAGGTTCAACTCTGAGGTCACTCCTGACAGTATCAAGATCACTTTACGCGAGAGCATTGCTGCAGACCGTGGACGCTACGACATCACCGCCTCAAACTCCAGTGGAACCACTAAGTCCTTCATAAAGATTGTGGTTCTGGATCGTCCTAGTGCCCCACTTGGACCGGTGGAGCTGTCTGATGTCACAGAGGACAGCGTTAACCTGAAGTGGCTCCCACCGGCATATGATGGCGGTAGCCCCATTACCAACTACATCATCCAAAAGAGAGAGACAACCACAGCCCACTGGTTGGACGTCTCCTCTGCTGTGGCCCGCTGCAACATGAAAATCATGAAGCTGACCACTGGCTTGGAGTACCAGTTCAGAATTAGAGCGGAGAACAGATATGGAATCAGCGAGCATGTTGACTCCCCAACTGCCGCTGTCAGCCTTCCTTACAGTAAGTATTCTTGCTTTTGCTTTTTTCTCATTTATTATTTATTTACTGTTTTTAAAAATAAAAACCCACTTATTCTGCTTCTTCCCTCCCAGCTACTCCTGATGCTCCGTCGACTCCAGAGATCACTGCAGTAACGAGAGAGACCATTACTGTCGCCTGGAAGGAGCCCAAGTCAGACGGTGGTAGCCATGTGTTTGGCTACCATCTCCAGATGAAAGACAAAAACAGCATCCTCTGGCAGAGAGTCAACAAAATGGTGATCCGGGCTACACACTACAAGGTCTCCAACATCATTGCTGGACTTATTTATGAGTTCAAGGTGGCAGCAGAGAACGCCGCTGGAATCAGTGCCTTCAGCAAGGTTTCTGATGCAGTGCTGGCTATCGACGCCTGTGGTGAGTGGAAGCTCAAAGATAAATATAAGTCAAGGTAACATATATTCATGTCCACATTTGTCTCATAACGACTGTTTCCTGCAGAACCACCTGTAAACCTGCGCATTAGTGACATCACCAAGAACACCATTAGCCTGGCCTGGCAGAAACCCAACTATGATGGAGGATCCCCTGTCACTGGCTACATCATTGAGAAGAGACAGGTCACTGGTACCAAGTGGCTCAAGGCTAACATCACCAACGTCACAGATACACGCTTCACTGTGACCAGCCTGACCCAGGACGAGACGTACGAGTTCAGAGTCATGGCCAAGAACGCAGTTGGCTCAGTGAGCAACCCGTCCATGACCGCTGGACCGGCCACATGCGTGGACACCTACGGTACGACTCTCCTCAGGTTTTGAGCATTTTGTTCCAAACTGAGACCGAGTTGATCCTCTATTAGCCTTGTTTTTTCTTGGCCAATGGGACAGAGTTTTACAAATGAGCTGCTTTATTGAAAACACTGCAGAGAATAGTCTTCACACAGGTGCTCTTACAGGTGTATTATACTGCTGCGTCTTTATGAAAACAACTTCACAGAAACTGCTACAGACTTAACATTTTTCTGTTTCATCTTTATTTATTATTATGAATAATAATAATAACAATAGTAATGATGATAATAATAATACTACTACTACTACTTATAATAATAATAACTATAAAATCACTGAAAATTACATTATTGACCCACCTGAAGTACCCTCAACCGCCAACTGTGGGTCATGACCCACACTTTGGGAATGGCCACCTTAGAAAATACACCTTTGGACACCTGGATACACTGTTCTTTTCTTCTAGCTGATGTATTTGGTTTCTTCATATTTGTAGAAGTTATTTTCTTTTTCTAAACAATGATGGTTGCTGAAGTCTCCTCCTCTTGTACATTCATTTATTAGGCATCAAATTGAAAGCCTTTTTTCTTTGTCTATGATCCAGGTGCCCCAGAGATTGATATACCTCAGCAATACTTCAGTGAGGTCAAATACGCTGCCGAGTCTAATGTGGAGCTCAAGTTTAACATCAAAGCCAAACCTACTCCCACTATTGAGTGGTTTAAGGACGGCAGAGAGTTGGAGCCCAGCACTCACCTTTCGTTCCAACACACGTTTGAGTCCACCAGTGTGTTCCTGAAGGAAACCACTCGCTTGAACTCTGGAACCTATGAGGTCCGGGTGAAGAACTCCCTGGGATCTGCATGTGCTGTTGTCAGGCTGCTCATCCTAGGTATTTACGTCCTATTTAAAAATTCTCTTTAATTTCATCATGTATTCAAGATAAACCCTGACAAATGTGTCCCTCTCTTATGCAGACAAGCCAGGGCCACCTGCTGGTGAGATTCAGTTTAAGAAGGTGACCGCTGACAAAATCACCATCATGTGGTCCCCGCCTGCTGATGAGGGTGGCGCCATGGTCACTCATTACATTGTGGAGAAGAGGGAGACCAGCAGGATCATGTGGTCCATCGTCTCAGAGAAGCTTGTCGACTGCATCATTAACATACCCAGACTCATCCATGGCAACGAGTACATCTTCAGAGTCCGTGGAGTCAACAAGTACGGTGTTGGAGACCCACTTGAGTCTCAGCCTGTGATCGCAAGGAATGCTTTTGGTAAGGAAACTAATAAACGCCTCATTCAGAGCTGATAGTTATAGTTTGTTCTGGTTCATTCAGAAGGAATCACTTGGAACTGGGAATAATGTCACAGGAGGATTAAGAGGTACCATGAAGTACTATGTGCTAAGACAGATGTGCTAAGAAGACATAAAAATAAAAAAAAAAACCTTTGTTAAAGTGGATGCTAAAGCATCCATGCTAATTTGTGAACTCAGGACATGCAAAGTTAAAATGATTACAACTTCTCTGTTTGTAACAGAGAAATTATGACCACCAAGTTCAATCAGAATGGACTTGATTTGATTTGCAAAACAAATCTAACGTAATTGGAAAATATTAGGTACATGTTTTTAACACCTTTCAAATTCTATATTTCATCTAACCTGGTAATTATTACTTTACACAGTTCCTCCTAGTGAGCCATCCAAACCTCAAGTGACCATGATCACCAAGTCCACCATGACAGTGATCTGGGAAAGACCAGCATTGGATGGAGGCAGTGACATTGACGGCTACTACCTGGAAAAGAGGGAGAAGAAGAGTCTGCAGTGGTTCAAGGTTTGTTTGTTCGCTCGTCCTTACAGATTTGATCTCAAACCCAAAACTCTTAAGTGTAATTACATGAAATTTATGTTTTTGTCCAGGTGGTGAAGGGAACAATCAGAGACACCAGGCAGAAAGTCACCAGCCTGGTAGAGAACAGCGAGTACCAGTACAGAGTCTGTGCCGTCAACAAGGCCGGAGCAGGAAACTATTCTGAGGCGTCTGAACTCTACAAGGCCTACGACCCCATTGGTACATTTCTGGAACACACATACAGGATCAGGAAAGCTTTGTTTTCTTTGCTGTCATTGTCTTCACACTGAACCTTTTTCTTTTGTCCAGATCTGCCTGGAGAGCCATCCAAGCTGCATGTGGTTGACTCTACAAAGACGTCCATCACGATCGGCTGGGAGAGACCTGTCTATGATGGAGGCAGCGAAATCACACATTACATTTTGGACCAGATGAATTCCGAGGACAAAGAATGGGTGACGATCAACCCGCAGGTCAAAACCTGTGAATACGTCGCGTCACTCCTCAAACCTGGAAACTACTACTTCTTCAGAGTTTTTGCTGTCAACTGCAAGGGCAAAGGAGAGGACATCAAAATGTACCAACCTGTGCAGGCCAAAGATATCCTGGGTTTGTATTCACATAGATTCTTGTCATATTTCATGATATATCAAATATTATAATTAACACAACTTAAGTGTAATGGTGCATGATCATTTGTGTCCCTATGTATCGAAAGTAAATATAACACACAACTACTCACATGGGGCTAATGCTATGGCTAATTATGGGTTAGGGCTAGTACCTCACACAACATTTTAGAAGTTACTTAGGTTTAGGGTTGTACAACTTTCTGCCACGCCCTCTCTGTCTTCATTGAGTGAACACATACAACAACAGTCGTCTATTTCTGCTACAATTCTGTCACAAAGAAGAATCTTAACGCTAATTGACTTCAAAAGCATCATTTTTTTTCTCTCAATTTCAAGTATTTAATCTGGGGTGATGAATCCAATCAAACTTTATTTATAAAGCACTTTAAAAAACAATAACAGCTGAAACAAACTGATGAAGTTGTCCTTTACTTGCTTGAGCGTCATCATGAGTGACTGATGCAAATTTCATAGTTACTATTTGCTATGTGTTCAGTGTAAAAGCATCATTCATGATCTCATTCCTGATGTTTTTGCTGTTTCAAATTCTTGCAGTTGAATTTTATACCAAGCACATCTAAAACCAAAATCTAATTCCTCTTTCTTCTCCCACTTGTGCCTTGCTTCTTTCCAACAGAGGAGGCTGATTTGGACTTGGATGTTGCCATGACAACCCAGTACATAGCCAGGGCTGGCCGTGATGTGACAGTGTTTATCCCGCTGAAAGGACGTCCTGCCCCTAATGTCACCTGGCGCCGCAGCGACCGCAACATAGCTGCTGATAACCGCTACACCATCACCAACACTGAGCGAGCCACCACACTCCTCATACCAAAGGTCACCCGTGATGACTGCGGCAAGTACCTGCTGGAGATTGAGAATGGCGTGGGAGAGCCCAAGATAATCACAGTTTCCCTGAAGGTTCTGGACAGTCCATCCATGTGTCAGAAACTGATGATCAAGAATGTGACTAGAGGAAAGTTGACCCTGAGCTGGGAAGCTCCTGTCATTGATGGAGGTTCTCCCATTACCAATTACATTGTTGAGAAAAAAGCTTCCACCATGAAGGCCTATCAGGTGATCACAGCTGAGTGTGCCAACACATCTTACAAGGTCTCAGGTCTGGAGGAGAATGTAGCTTACTTCTTCTGTGTCTCTGCTGAAAACGAGTACGGTGTGGGTGACATCTGTGAAACTACTGAGCCCGTCAGAGCCACAGAAACTCCAGGACCTGTGAAGGACCTGGTGATGGCAGACTCCACAAAGACCTCTGTTACCCTGCAGTGGACCAGACCAGACCATGATGGTGGCAGCCATATTATTGAGTATATTGTCGAAAAGAGATTCAGAGAAGATCCCACCTGGACTTTTGGTGGTACATGCAAGCGCTGCAGCTGTGAGGTCACAGGACTCAAAGAAGACTCTGACATGTATTTCAGAGTGTTTGCCAAGAATGAGAAGGGTCTCAGTGACTTCTCCCAGATCGGTCCGATCACAGTGATAGACTTCATCATCCCACCTGAGGCCAATCTCAGTGATTACCCCAACGGAGAGCTTGCTGTTCGTATTGATCAGAACATCCACATCGAACTACCCTTCAAGGGTAAACCAAGACCTGCAATTAGCTGGCTGAAGGACAACTTCCCTCTGAAGGAAAGTGAGAAGGTACGCTTCAGGACCACAGACAACAAGACTTCCGTCACAGTTAGAGGAGCAAAGAAGGAGCATGCTGGCCAGTACACCTTAGTATTGGACAACAGAACCATCAAGAACTACTTTGACATCAATGTGATCACTCTGGGACCCCCATCTGTGCCTGTTGGTCCCATCCGTTTCGATGAGATCAAAGCTCAGAGTATCATCATCTCCTGGGCTGAGCCAAAAGAGGACGGAGGTGGAGAGATCACCTGCTACAGTGTGGAGAAACGTGAGACCTCCCACGCAAACTGGAAGATGGTGTGCTCTAGTGTTGCCAGAAACTCTTTCAAGATTCCAAACCTGGTCATGGGAACCTCATACCAGTTCAGGGTCCGTGCAGAGAACAAGTACGGAGTCAGTGAACCACTTAACTCCTCAGAGATTGTTGCGGAGCATCAGTACAAACCTCCAGGTCCTCCAGCAAAACCAGTGGCTTTCAACATCACCAGTGATGGTATGACCATCAAGTGGGAGGCCCCTGGTTTTGATGGAGGATCCCCTATTTTGGGCTATCATGTGGAGAAGAAGGACAGGAACAGCCTCCTGTGGCAGAAAGTGAACTCCACCATCATCTCCAACAGAGAGTACAGAATCATTGGTCTCATAGAGGGACTGGAATACTCCTTCAGAGTCTATGCAGAGAATAGTGCTGGACTTAGTTCTGTTAGCGAACAGAGCAAACATGCTCTTGCTATCTCCCCTGTTGGTAAGTTCAAATAGTTTTAAATTAGTATTTATTGTGTATGAAACTGTTCTGCCCTCCCATTTCTCTCTGGATAAAGTGCCCCTTTTTCCCTGACACTAGATCCACCAGGAACCCCTGTTTGCATCGATGTCACCAGAGACTCAGTCACCTTGCAGTGGGATGTCCCCAAGAAAGATGGTGGCAGCAGAATTGTGGCCTATAGTGTGGAGAGACGCCAAGGTAGAGGCAAATGGCTTCGGTGCAACTTCACTGACATCAGTGAAACCCAGTTCACAGTGACTGGTCTGTCTCCTGGAGACAGATTTGAGTTCAGAGTAATTGCGAGGAACGCTGTGGGCACCGTGAGTCCACCATCTAATGCCTCTGCATACATCATGACCAAGGATGAGAGCAGTAAGTACATTAAACTTGAAAAAAAACCATGTAAACAAATAATCTGCCAATCCCTAAAATGTTCGTTCTTTTTGCATCTCCAGTTGCTCCTGAGATCACTTGGTCACCAGACCAGATTGTCAGTCTGAAGGCTGGAGAGAACATTAAGCTCAGCTGCAGCATCACCGGACGTCCTGTGCCACAGGTTGTCTGGTTCAAGGATGGCAAAGAGATTGACAAGAGGATCATGATTGACATTGAGATTTCCATCGGCATAGGCACCAGCAGCCTGTTTATTCGTGACACTGACAGGAACCACCGTGGTATCTACACGGTGGAGGCCAAGAACAGCTCTGGCAGCAAGAGAGCTGATGTCAACGTCAGAGTGCACGGTTGGTAGAACCTTGTGATTATGTTTCAATGACATATTGTATGAGACAAACATTTTCAACACTTCTACATTCTTGCTCTCCTCAGATACACCTGGACCTGTTGAAGGACCAATACGTTTCACTGGCATCACTGCTGAGAAGTGCACCGTGTGGTGGAACCCACCTGAGAATGATGGTTGTGCCGCCATCACTCACTATGTGGTGGAAAAAAGGGAGACGTCCAGGATCTCCTGGGCCTTGATCAACTCCAAGTGTGAAGCCTGTTCTTTCAATGCTACTAACCTCATCAAGGGCAATGAGTACCAGTTCAGAATCTTTGCTGTCAACAAGTTTGGTGTTGGCAAACCACTGGACTCTGACCCTTTCATTGCACAGATGCAATATAGTAAGTAAAGACATAACCTAAACAGTGGGACAGCTTTACTCTTTTAACTTCTTTATAATCTTATTTTCTGCTTTTTTTCAGCTGTGCCCGACGCCCCTGGTACTCCAGATGCCACTCATGTGACTGGAGACAGCATCACCCTGTGCTGGACCAGGCCCAGATCAGATGGTGGCAATGAGATCAAGCACTACATCCTGGAGAGGAGAGAGAAGAAGAGTCTGCGCTGGTTGAAAGTTTCCTCCAAGAGGCCCATCGCAGAGTTGAGGCACCGTGTCACCCACCTAACTGAGGGCTACGAGTACGAGTTCCGTGTCATGGCTGAGAATGGTGCTGGTGTGGGTCCAGCCAGCAGCACCTCCAGGCTCTTCAAATGCAGAGAGCCTACAAGTACTCCTAGCACTCCCACATTGATCAAGGTAGGATAAGCCTTTGTCTTATTTTGAGCATAAACTCAGACATAATAAATTTTATTTAAATTTTATTTTCAATCATCAGTAGTGGTTTTGTAACACAAGAAGAACAGAGATAGGAATTGACCCATAAAATGCTTGTTTCTTCATGATCAGGTCATTGACTCCACTAAATCCTCTGTCACTCTGGAATGGACCAAGCCAGTCTTTGATGGCGGCATGGAAATCATTGGGTACAACATCGACATGTGTAAGGCCAGTCTCGAGGAGTGGCACAGAGTCAACCACCAGATTTGCATCCACACCAGATACACAGCCAAGGGCTTAGTGCCTGGAGAGCTCTATAAGTTCAGGGTCAGCGCTGTGAATGGAACTGGACAAGGTGAAGCCTCTGTGATGGCCCACCCTGTTCAGGCTCTGGATAGACTGACATCTCCTGAGATTGACATTGATGCCAAATTCAAGCAAACTCACATCGTGAAAAATGGTGGCACAGTCACCCTCCATGTCACCTTCCATGGCAAACCGGCTCCTCTTGCGACCTGGTCTAAGGGTGACGGTGAGCTGCCTGTCATGGCTGATGTCAACACCACCGAGTCATTCTCCACTCTGACCATTGAGGGTTGCACAAGGTACGAGGCCGGCAAATACACCCTGTCTCTGGAGAACAACAGTGGACGCAAGTCCATCACCTTCACTGTCAAAGTGTTGGACACACCTGGACCTCCTGGAGCCATCACTTTCAAAGATGTCACCCGGGGAGCCCTGACACTGATGTGGGATGCCCCCACCACTGATGGTGGGTCCAGAGTCCACCACTACATCGTTGATAAGCGTGAGGCCAGCCGTCTGGCCTGGCAGGAGGTCAGTACCAAGTGCTCTCGTCAAATGATCAGAGTAACTGGTATGGATATTGGTGTGCCATATCTGTTCAGAGTGATTGCTGTAAACCACTATGGCCAAGGAGAGCCTCATGAGATGACAGAGCCTGTCATAGCCACAGAAGAACCTGCACCACCAAAGAGGCTGGATGTTGTCGACACCACCAACTCTACAGCCTCCCTGGTGTGGCTGAAGCCTGAGCATGATGGTGGCAGCCGCATCAGAGGCTACATTGTTGAGTTTATAGCCAGAGGCAGTGACCACTGGGTGCTTTACGGGGAGACCAAATCACAAAAGATGCTGGTTGAAGGTCTGATCGCAAACACAGAGTATGACTTCAGGGTCAAAGCCAAAAATGATGCTGGCATCAGTGATCCTCAGGGCACCTTAAGCTCTGTGGTCATTAAGGAGCCTCGCATCGAACCCACTGCTGACCTCAGCAGCATCACCAACCAGCTCATCACCTGCAAGATCTCCAACACCTTCACCATTGACATCCCTATCAGTGGCAGACCTGCACCTAAGGTCACCTGGAAGCTGGAAGAGATGAAGCTGAAGGAGACAGACAGACTTTCCATCGTGACCACAAAGGAGAGGACCACTCTGGTGGTGAAAGACAGCAAGAGAAGCGACAGTGGCAAATACTATCTGATCCTGGAAAACGCTGCTGGTGTGAAGACATTCGCAGTGACCGTGGTTGTTGTTGGTCGCCCATGTCCACCCACAGGCCCTGTGGAAATTTCTGGAGTTTCCTCAGAATCCTGCTCCCTGTCCTGGTCTGAGCCATCTGATGATGGTGGCTCTGACATCTCCAACTACATTGTGGAAAAACGGGAGTCTGGTTCCGCCTCTTGGCAAGTGGTGAACTCCAGTGTGAGGAGAACCACCATCAAAGTCACACATCTGACCAAGTACATGGAGTACACCTTCAGAGTGTGTGCTGAGAACAAGTTTGGTGTCAGCAAATCAGTTGAGTCTGCTGCTGTTGTCATCGAGCATCCATATAGTAAGCCATGTTCAATTCTTACGTTCAAATAAATCAGTGCCTATTTTTTTCAGTATGAATGCATGAATGATGGTTAATGGATTTTGTAAATGTGTTTACAGTTGCTCCAAGTCCTCCAAGTCGTCCAGATGTGGTATCTGTCTCTGCAAACACCATCAGCATCAAGTGGGATGTGCCATATGCAGATGGTGGCAGCCAAGTGACAGGCTACTGGATTGAGAAGAAGGAACGGAATACGATTCTGTGGGTGAGGGAGAACAAGCTGCCCTGCCTGGAGTGCCATTACAAGATTTCCAATCTGATCGAGGGCCTGGAGTACCAGTTCAGGGTGTACGCCATGAACATTGCTGGACTCAGCAAGGCCAGTGGGCCTTCCAGACCTGTGGTGGCATTCAATCCTGTTGGTGAGAAAAACATCAATGTCTTATTTACAGACCTAAGCGCTGCACTCACACATCTGTGGTGAAAGTGAACTTTGAATTTGGCGGTGTCACATGGCCAAACTGCATTGTGGAACCATTGCTTTGTTTTGCTTGTGCTGTGTGGCAGAAGATGAAGCACCAGCAAATCAAATCATGATTATGCATAAAATGTTTGGACACCCAGCAAAAATTGTTTTAGCAACAATAGCAACTTGTTATACAAATGTAACCATGAGTTCAGCTTTATTATGCAAATTGATGCGAATGTCGTTCTGTCAAAACCAGTCCATGAAGTCTTTCACAGAGTAAAACACTGATTTGTCCTTCCTCTCTCAGATCCTCCAGGTAAACCTGAGGTGACAGACATCAGCCGCTCTTCTGTGTCCCTCTGCTGGACTGTGCCGTTCAACGACGGCGGCAGCAAGATTGTAGGTTACGTGGTGGAGAGGAAAGTCTACAGCACAGACGAGTGGGATGACAACCGCTGGCTCAAGTGCAACTACACCACCATCAGTGAGAATTACTTCACCGTGTCTAACCTGGGAGAGGGAGAGACCTACGAATATCACGTCATCGCCAAGAATGCTGCCGGAGTCCACAGCGCACCATCAGAGTCGACCGGACCCGTCACATGCAAGGATGAATACTGTAAGTTTGAGGAGCCTCAACACCAAAACTTACTGCTTTTATTTAGTCCTTTGGTGATTTTTAGTTTGTTGGAACAGTCAGATTTTGATAACTATGACATTTTTTTACTTGACAAAGTCTTAGTTTCTATTTTTTTTGTTGATTATATCATAGCATCCCCACAAACAATGTCTAACTTAGCATCATTTCCTTTCTGCTGCAGCTCCTCCCAGAGCTGAACTCGACAGCAAACTGGTGGGCGAGGTGGTTGTCGTCTCCGCTGGCTCTGACCTTGTCCTGGATGGCATTGTTGGTGGTAAACCCGAACCCACTGTTTACTGGTCAAAGGGCGACAAGATTTTGGAGCTCGGAGAGAAATATTCTCTGACCTACACCGCCACCAGGGCCATGGCTGTCATTAAGAACTGCGACAGATTTGACTCAGGAAGATACGTCCTGACTGTCAAGAATGCCAGCGGAATCAAGACCGCTGCTGTCAGCGTCAAAGTTCTAGGTGAGCAACGGACTACACTCACATTATTTCAGCTTAAGCCAAAAAGTGAACATTTAAGCAGTGGCAGTAGATGTGTCGCAGGATTCTGATTAGTTCTCCTGTTTCAGACACCCCCGGACCTCCATCTGATAAGATCGTCATCAGCAGAGTGACGGAGGAGAAGTGTACAGTGTCCTGGAAGATCCCTATGGAGGACGGCGGAGACCGCGTCACCCATTACATCGTGGAGCGTCGCGAGACCAGCCGTCTCAACTGGGTCGTCATGGAGACTGAGTGCAAAACTCTGTCATGCGTCAGCTCCAGGCTGATCAAGAACAACGAGTATGTCTTCAGAGTTAGAGGAGTCAACAAGTATGGACCTGGAGTTCCACTGGAGTCCGAAGCCATCATCGCCAGGAACGCCTACAGTGAGCTTAAACTCTTAAAAGGGCAGATACAAGATACTTGGGCCACAGACGTTGTTTTAGTAAAAAATATCCTGTTACTCTGTGGATATTAGCATCATTTTATATTTGAGACATAGTGTCATTCACTTACAACCTTTGATTTGGTTTTACAAAGTTTAAGCAACTTCTTTCAATGATATTCACCTGAATCTGACCGTCATATCCTCCTTTCTTCTGTTCTTCCTTCTTGCAGCTGTCCCATCACAGCCTGGAACACCAGAAACCACAGCGGTTGGCAAGGAGCACGTCATCATTGAATGGCTGAAGCCTGAGAGCGACGGAGGCAGTGAGATCAAGACCTACATCGTTGAGAAACGAGAAAAGAGCAGCACCAGGTGAGATCAGCACCTGATGGGCTTTTTTAATCGTGTGTTCCAGTTTATCTCCAAGGTCAGAATTTCTCTGTGACATATTGGAGGTTTCAATTGTAGCCATTGTAGCCAAGTCGTTCAACAATCTTTCGGACAATATATGAAATACCAAAATCATGAGTTTATTCAATAATCTAGATTAGCATGCTAGTTAGCAAACCCAACCAATTTTGTCATCAGTTGTTACACTTGTGAAGTTCTGTGTAAACGTAAATGCACTTATTAAGGACTTCCGAGGCTACTGGAACAGACTATGAACATTGATGCTCATCACTGGACGTCTTGTTGGTTCTCTGGAACAGGTGGACTCGGGTGAACAAGACTTACACCATCTATGACACTCGTCTGAAGATCACAGGCCTCCTGGAGGGAAGTGAGTACCTGTTCAGAGTCACAGCTGTCAACGCCGCAGGAGACAGCCCGCCAAGCGATGCCTCGTCCTACATCCTCTGCAAAGACCCCACATGTAAGAAAGTTTACCTGTAAAATCTTTTTCAATCCTTAAGTAGTGCTAAAGGATTTACAGAACGTAACATAATTTATTTTCATGTACTCTCAGATACACCTGCTCCTCCATCAACACCTCGCATCACCGACACAACCAAGCGTAGCATTAGCATGACTTGGACCAGGCCCATGTACGATGGTGGCTCAGACGTCACAGGCTATGTGATCGAGATCCTGGAGGAGGGCTCTGAGCAGTGGTACCGCGCCACTGCTAAGGCCATCAAAACCACTGAGTATGTGGCCGCAGGCCTGACAGCCAATAAGAAGTACCGATTCAGAGTAGCCGCCATCAACAGCAATGGCACTGGCGAGTTCAGTGAACCCAGTGCTGAGGTGGAGCCACTGGAGAGACTTGGTGAGTTGATTCAACTAAAAATGATTTCATATTTTCATAACACCAATTACAAATTGTGAACTCGGGGCACAAGGAGTTCAAAGGAGTTAGGAACATGGAATTGCTTGTTTATATTTGAAGCTGTTGTCAGCAACGACATCTTTTGACTAACTTTCTGTCCGCTGCTGCTTTTAGCATTCCCCTTTCTTCTCCACACATCACCTCATGAACGCATTTGTTGGGGAGATGGAGCATTTAGCCACAAAGAAAGCAACAACAGCACACAAGGACTTTGTTGACTTCTGGCTACTGATTGGATGTGTTGAAGTGTTGTGGGGTACTGATACTGGAAAGTTTTTCCTAGATTTACTGTCAGAGCCCCAACACAAAGACTGAGGAAACAAGATATTTCACACTAACTTTTGCAACAGCTTTTGACAGGACAGTCATTCATTTTCTGACTCTTCACCCTCTTAGAAATGCCTGACCTGGAGTTGGACGATGACCTTAAGAAAACAGTGTGTCTACGTGCTGGAGGATCCCTGCGACTGTTTGTGACTTTCACCGGACGGCCATTACCAGTGGTGTCCTGGAGGAAGACCGGCGTAGAGCTCCAAAGCCGTGGCTTTATTGAAACCACTGATAGCTACACAATGCTAATAGTGGAGAAGATTAATCGCTATGACTCTGGAAAATATGTTGTTGAAGCAGAGAATCCATCTGGCAAGAAGACTGCCACAATCCTGGTGAAGGTTTATGGTAAGTCATTAAAAGTTTGCACAGTTAACTTTAATGCTGAAGGTTGAGGATATGAGTACATAATAATATCTTCTCTTCCTCCATGTAACTTTCCTGCAGACACTCCTGGTCCTCCAGGTTCTGTGAACGTTAAGGACTATACCAAAGAGTCTGTTGTAATCACCTGGGATGTCCCAAGCATCGATGGCGGTGCTCACGTCAGCAACTACATCATCGAGAAGCGTGAAGCCAACATGAAATCATACAAGACTGTCACCACTGAGTGTAGAAAGACCCTGTATAGGATCACTGGTCTGGAGGAGGGCGTGCACTACTTCTTCAGAGTTCTGCCAGAGAACATCTATGGTGTTGGTGAGCCCTGTGAAACCGCTGAGGCTGTGCTGGTGTGCGAAGTGCCATCAGTGCCCCTGAATCTCCAGGTTGTTGATGTCACTAAGTCCTCAGTTACTCTGCACTGGGAGAAGCCGATGCATGACGGTGGCAGTAGACTGACTGGCTACAACATTGAGGCCTGTAAAGTGGGCTCAGACCGGTGGGCTTCTGTGGCAACGGTCAAGGCCTCTGTGACCAAGCACACCATCCAGTCTCTGATGGAGAATGACCAGTACCTATTCAGAGTCCAAGCCACTAACAGCAGAGGAGCCGGTGAGCACATGGACATGGTGACTCCAGTCACAATCCAGGATATTAAGGGTAAGAAAACATGTTCCTTTTACGTATGTATTGATTAAAATGTTCTCAGAAGTCCCTTAAATAATATCTCCTTTATGTTCCAGTGATGCCCAAGATTGACTTGACCAACATCCCTCAGAAGATTGTCCATGTGACCCGTGGCAGACCCATTGACCTCAACATCCCGATACAAGCCAAACCTCACCCTGAGGTCCTCTGGTTCTTTGGTGGTGTCCAGCTGAAGGACAGCCTGGACCGCATCAAGATTGAAAGCAATGGCAAATACACCCACCTTGTCATACGTGAGACCACAATCAATGACACAGGAGACTACACGCTACAAGTAAAGAATGCCATCGGCATGGCAACCGAGGTCATCAAAGTCATCATCCTTGGTAAGGAAAACCCAAAAATGTGTAATTAGTACAAACAATTGATGTGCAAAACATTCAGAGATACTTACCCACCACATCCTCCTGTCCATCCAGACAAACCTGGTATCCCAGTCGGTCCAATGAGGATCGAGGAGACCGATGGCCTGTCCGTGACAGTCAGCTGGATGCCTCCAGAGAAGGACGGTGGCGCCAATGTCAGTGGCTATGTGGTGGAGCAGCGTGATGCCCACAGGCCAGGCTGGATAACTGTCTCAGAGTCGGTGACGCGACCCTGTTTCAAGTTCACCAGACTTTCAGAGGGAACCGAGTATGTGTTCCGTGTTGCTGCCATGAATCGTTTCGGCGTAGGCCTCTTCCTGCAGTCTGAGGTGGTGGAGTGCAAGACCATCAAGAGTAAGTTATTTTGTCATCGTCATCCTGTTAGCTAAATATAATTTTATTTATTATCAGTACTAGATGGAAAAGTACTTTTTCTTACCACTAGTTCTTTTGTTCTCCCTGTGTAGCTATCCCTGGACCTCCAAGCAAGCCAGAGATAGTTGATGTCACCCATGAGGGCATGACAGTTACCTGGCAACCACCAGAGGACAATGGTGGCTCCACCATTGCTGGTTACCTTATTGAACGTAAGGAGGCCGGTTCTGACAGGTGGTTAAGGATCAACAAGAACCCCGTCACCATGACCAGGTACCGCTCTTCGGGTCTTATTGAGGGCTTGGAGTATGAATACCGCATCACTGCCATCAACTCAAGAGGAGCTGGCAAACCCAGCGAGAGCTCTGCCATTACTGTTGCCATGGATCCCATTGGTACTTGACTAAACAGTTTTTGTTTTTAATATTAATAACTGTGATGTCAGTGTTTTGACCAGATGTTTCTCTGTGATGTCAAACAGAACCTCCAGGACCTCCAATGAATCCCAGGGTCACAGACACTACAAGGACCTCAGTCTCTCTGGCCTGGTTGCCACCTGAAGAGGAGGGTGGTGCTGTTATTACCGGTTACTTTATCGAGATGCAGAAGGTGGACCAGGTAGAATGGACATTGTGTAACACCACACCCACCAAGATGAGCGAGTACATCCTCACCCACATGCCTCAGGGTGCAGAGTACAAGTTCAGGATCAGTGCCTGCAATGCTGGTGGTTCTGGAGAGCCCGCAGAGATTCCTGGAGTGGTTAAAGTTCAGGAGATGCTGTGTAGGAGAGATTTTACAATCTAATAAACATTATACTTGTACTATTTAAATTGCATTTCCTTTCCTACCTCTAACTGAATTGACAAAAATGTAATATCTATCCTCAGATTATCCTGACTACGTGCTTGATCGCAAATATGAAGAGGGCTATGTGGTGCGCCAAGGTGGAGTCATTCACCTGTCTGTGCCCATCAAAGGTAAACCCATCCCTATATGCAAGTGGACCAAAGATGGTCGTGACATCTCGCACCGCGCTATGATCGCCACCTATGATGACATCACTGAGCTGGTCATCAAAGAGGCGCACAAAGACGACACTGGTACTTATGACCTGCTCCTGGAGAACAAATGTGGCAGAAAGGCTGTGTACATCAAGGTAACTTCAGAAAGATGAAATGTATCTAACGTAAAATTTCAGAATAGATTTTCTTGATATTATTGGAGCTTGAATTTCTATGTATTTGACTCAATCTCCAGGTGAAGGTGATTGGTCGCCCCGATGCCCCAGAAGGCCCTCTGGAGTTTGATGATATTCAAGCCAGATCAGTCCGCGTCAGCTGGAGACCACCTTCAGATGACGGTGGCTGCGACATTCAGGGATACATCGTGGAAAGGCGGGAGGTACCCAAGGCTGCCTGGTACACTGTGGGCGCTCGGGTAACTGAGACTTCTCTGATAGTGAAGGGCCTGAAGGAGAATGTCGAGTATCACTTTAGAGTTTTTGCTGAGAATCAGTTTGGTGTCAGCAGATCTCTGAAGTCTGACGAGCCTGTCACACCAAAGACACCACTTTGTGAGTACTGATACTTACAGGGATTTTTCTGACCTTATTCCTCATTGTGATCTTGTAAGATTTTATTTCACTGACAACACGCTTTACCTCCAGGCCCACCAGAACCTCCCAGCAACCCACCAGAGATCATGGACGTGACCAAGTCCACAGTGTCTCTGTCCTGGGCCCGCCCTCGCGATGATGGAGGCTCGCGTGTTACAGGATATTACGTGGAAAGGAGGGAGGTGACCACGGAGAAGTGGGTCCGTCACAACAAGACCCACATCACCACCACTATGTACAATGTCACTGGTCTGATCCCTGATGCAGAGTACATGTTCAGAGTGGTGGCTCAGAATGAAATTGGGCAGAGTGAAGCTGGTCCTGTTTCAGAGTCTGTCATCTGCAAAGATCCATTTGGTGAGTTGACATTTTATGACGTAATTTATTTGACAGATAATGTACACAGAAAAATATTCTTGGACTGAGTTTGCAGAGATTCACGCTGTTTATCTTCTCTGTATAGACAAACCCAGCCAGCCTGGTGAGATCGACATCGTCTCCATCACCAAAGATAGCATCACCATCCACTGGCTCAGACCTGAGCACGATGGAGGCAAGGAGATCTTGGGCTACTGGATTGAGTTCAGGCAATCTGGGGAGAGTGCTTGGAAGAAATGCAACAAGGAGCGCTCTAAGGATCGTCAGTTCACTATGGGCGGCTTAATGGAGGCTACTGAATACGAGTTCAGAATCTTTGCTGAGAACGAGACCGGACTCAGCCGACCTCGTCGTACACCCATGGGCATCAAGACCAAACTGAGTGGTGAGATGTCAGATCTCTATCCATCCTTTCTACCGCTTTATCCTCCACACGAGGGTCGCGGGGGCACTGTGCTAATCTCAGCTGACATAGAGCGATAGGCAGGATTGCCAGTCCATCACAGGGCCACATAGAGAAAAACAAGCATCCACTCACACTCACAACTATGGTCAATTTAGAGTGTCCAATTAACCTAAAAACTGGAGAAAACCCACACCCACATGGTGAGAACAAACTCCATGCACAAAGGCCCTTGTTCTGACTGGGTCGCGAACTGGGGTCTTCTTGCTGCAAAGGCAAGAGTGCTAACCACTACACCAACTGTGTGGCCCAGATCTCAAGATTATAGAAAATACTTCCTGTTTGCTGATTAAAAAAATATTTCAATATTATGTGTTTTACAGCAAATGGTTGAATGATTTTAGATTTTAATGAAACTTTACTGACGTTTCTACAGTTGGCGAGGCTCCAGTGTTGAAGGAAGAGATTGAAGATGTAACCACCAAGCTTGGCGAGTCGGGCACTCTGACCTGTGGCATCATTGGCAGACCTTTGCCTGACATCAAATGGTACCGCTTCGGCAAGGAACTGATCCAGAGCCGCAAGTACAAGATGAGCTCAGACGGCCGTAACCACTCACTCAGCATAGTGACGGACGAGCAGGAAGATGAGGGTCTGTACACCTGTAGGGCCCTCAACGAGGCTGGAGAGATTGAAACCAGTGGCAAACTACGCCTTCAAGCACCTCCCCAGTTCCACCCTGGCTTCCCTCTGAAGGAGAAATACTATGCTGGGGCCGGCACTAGCCTTCGCCTGCACGTTGTCTACATTGGGCGTCCCATCCCCCAGATCATGTGGTTCTATGGCAAGAAGCCTCTGAATGCATCACAGGATGTGATCATTGAAAATACAGAGAGCTACACCCACCTGGTGGTCAGAAACGCCCAGAGAAAGACCAATGCTGGCCGCTACAAGGTGCAGCTCAGCAACGTGTATGGAACCATTGACACCGTGTTACGTGTTGAAATCCAAGGTAAAATCTAAATCTAGCTTTTTTCAGCCTTATTTGGCGCTACGTACAATATATGTTTGTGTATTGATAAAAGAAAACTTGTTACTAATCCCATGTTTTGGTTTGTACAGATAAACCATGCATCCCTGAGGGTCCTATGGTTGTTGAAGGTCTGCTGAAGAGCTCAGTTGTTATCAGCTGGAAGGTTCCCAAGGATGATGGAGGCTCCATGATTACAAACTATATTGTTGAGAAGCGTGAGGCCAAAGAAGGTGAGCAGTGGCACCTGGTGTCCTCCTCCATCTCTGGCACCACCTGCCGTGTTCCCAACCTGATAGAGAGCGCTGGCTACTACTTCAGAGTCTCTGCTCAGAACCAGTATGGAGTCAGTGAGCCTCTGGAAATCCCATCCGTGGTAATCATCAAGAGTCCTTTCGGTATGTTCACTCTTGTAGTGTTTGCCATTTTTAGCCTTTTTGTACAAATGCTCGGTGATTGAAAATCACAGAAATTTAGAGCAGTACAGTAACAGTGCCCTTCTTGTTTTTCAGAAAAACCGGGTATCCCACAGCGGCCGTTCATCATCAGCTCCACCAAAGACTCCTGTGTCGTCTGCTGGAAGCCTCCAAGCAGTGACGGTGGTGCTAAAATCACAAACTACTACCTGGAGAAACGTGAGAAGAAGCAGAACAAGTGGATGTCAGTAACCTCTAAGAAGGTCGTTGAAACAAGTTTCGAGGTCACAGGCTTGATTGAGAGCTTTGAGTATGAGTTCCATGTCAAGTGTGAGAATGCTGGTGGTGAGAGTGACTGGAGTGAGATCTCTGAGCCTATCATCCCCAAGTCAGACCAGGCTCCACGTGCTCCTGCCTTCAGGGAGGAGATCAGGGACATGACTGTCAAATACCAAGCCAGCGCCACGTTTGTCACCAAGGTACTTCAGATGTTTGCATATCGTCACATCTGTGAAGATATTAATAGCATATGTACTAAAGAAATATCCAGTCAACAGAGAAAACTGATGAATTTGAGTCCAGTCCTGGTTCTAAAAGCCACCAGTAGTAGCTGTTCTAGGTTCCTTTCCAGCACATTATCTAACCTGATTATTTTTTCTATAACAAGGTATTGGGACATCCAAAGCCTGTGGTGAAATGGTATCGCAGTGGAAAAGAAATCCTAGCAGATGGAACCAAGATCAAAGCCCTGGAGTTCAAGGGAGGTTACTACCAGCTTGTTATCACATCTGCTAATGAGAATGATGCTACAGTTTACCAAGTCCGAGCAACCAACCCATCAGGATCCATCTCTGCAACTGCCAACCTGGAGGTGGAAGGTAAAGACATTTTGATGTTGCAGGATCCTTTGTCTCCTTTTGTTATAATGTATAACTAATTGTCATTTTATTTCCAGTTCCTGCTAGGATCCACTTGCCCAAAGAGCTCCAGGGAATGGGAGCAGTGCATGCTGTCTGTGGAGATAATATCACAATCAAGATTCCCATCTCTGGCAAGCCTGAGCCAGCGATCACTTGGCAGAAGGGTCAGGAGATCCTGTCCAACTCTGTTTACTACCAAGTTATCACCACTAGATCTTTTACCTCCCTGGTCTTCCAGAAGGGGGTGCAGAGGAAAGATACTGGCTACTACGTTATTACTGCAAAGAACAGGTTTGGAACAGACAAGCAAACAATTGAGATGAATGTGGTGGACATACCTGAAGCTCCTAAGGGACTCGTGGTCAGTGACATTTCAAAGGACTCCATCACCCTAACCTGGGAGCCACCAGCCAGTGATGGTGGAAGTGACATCATTAACTACATTGTTGAGAAGTGTCCTACCAGTGGTGACAGGTGGATCCGTGCTGGACAGACCACTGACTGCAGCATCACCATCATGAACATATTTGGAAAGGCCAAGTACCAGTTCCGCGTCCTTGCAGAGAACGAGTTTGGCTTGAGTCCTCCTTCTCAGCCAACAGAGCCAATCACCACAAAAGAAGATAAGTCTGTGATTAGGAACTATGATGAGGAAGTTGATGAAGCCAGAGAAATAATCAAAGGAGAAGCTCCATTCTACAAGGTGAAGGAGTTGTCCTCCAAATACATCATCTCTGAGGAGCTTGCTCGCTGCCAGTTTGGAGCAGTCTACCGCTGCATTGAGATTGCTACAAAGAAGACTTTCATGGCCAAATTCATCAAGGTCAGAGGAACCGACCGAGAGCTGGTTCTCAGGGAGATTGAGGCCCTCAATGTAGCAAGGCACAAGAACATCATTTACCTGCATGAATACTTTGAAAGTATGGAGGAGATTATTCTGATCTTTGAGTTTATATCTGGAGTTGACATCTTTGAACGCCTGGGAACCAGCAACTTTGAGCTAACAGAGCAAGAGATTGTCCGTTACCTGAGACAAGTCTGTTCTGCCCTGAAATTCTTGCACAGCCTCAACTATGGTCACTTTGATATTCGTCCAGACAACATCGTCTATACCACGAGGAGAAGCACCATCATTAAGATTATGGAGATGGGCCAGGCAAGGCTGCTGGTGCCAGGAGAAAACATCAGAATGCTCTTCTCAGCTCCTGAGTACTGTGCCCCTGAGGTTCACCGCCACGATTTAATCACTACTGCCACTGATATGTGGTCTGTTGGTGTTATCGCCTATATTCTGCTCAGTGGCCTCAATCCATTTGCTGCAGAGTCCACTACAAAGATGATTGAGAACATCTCCAACTGTGAGTATGTCTTTGACAGAGAAGCATTTAAGGACATCAGCCTGGAGGCCATGGACTTTGTAGACAGACTTCTAGTCAAGGACAGGAAGCTGCGTATGACAGCCCATGAGGCTATGGAGCACCCATGGCTCAGAATGAAGATTGAGCATGTCAGCAACAAGACCATCAGGACACTGAGACACAGGAGGTACTACCAGACACTTGTGAAAAAGACAGACACTATTGTATCTGCAGCTCGTGTTGCCTATGGTGGTGCCTTCAAGAACCAGAGAGGACTGGCTGTGGGCAAAGTAAAGATCGGAACCGAGTATCATGGCCTTCGCTCTGGTCCAGTCATGCATGGCTCAGCTGAAGTCGGTGGCTATGTCAAATTTACTTGCATCATTTCCAACTATGACAAGAGCACACAGGTTTCATGGTATTTCGGCAACCGTCAGCTCCATCCAAGCCCCAAGTACGAGATAACGTACAGTAATGGTTTTGCCAGCATCTATGTGAAGGACATCGAGGACAGTGATGATGGTGTGTACAGATGCAAGGTGGTGAGTGATGATGGAGAAGACAGTGCTTATGGAGAACTCTTTGTTGAGACAGTAAGAAGCATCAGAGAGTATTATGTCAGCCGCACCATCAGGAAACTGAGGAGGAGAGTTGATAGGATTAAACTCCTACAACGACCACCTGAGTTCACCCTGCCTCTCTACAATACCACTGCCTACATTGGCGAAGATGTTCGCTTTGGTGTCACCATTACTGTGCACCCAGATCCTCATGTGACATGGCTCAAGAATGGAGAGAGAATTAAACCAGGTGAGGATGACAGAAAGTACACGTTTGCAAGTGATAAGGGTCTGTACCAGCTGATCATCCACAACCTGGACATGAGTGATGATGCTGAGTACACTGTCATGGCCCACAACAAGTTTGGAGACGACAGCTGCCAAGCCCATCTCACTGTGACACCTCACCCTGTGTCAGCGGAGACCATGAGGCCCATGTTCAAACGCCTGCTGGCTAATGTTGAGTGCAATGAGGGGGATAGCGTCCGTTTTGAACTCAAGGTCTCTGGGGTCCCAACTCCTAATCTGAAATGGGAGAAGGATGGTAAACCCCTAGAGTTTGGTCCCAAGGTGGTTGTCATTCAGCAGGATGTTGATTACCATGTCCTGCACATCAGAGAGACTCTGCTCGAGGATGCTGCTGTGTACAAGGTTACGGCAACTAACTCTGCTGGCTCTGCAAGCTGCCAGGCTACACTGAAGATCAACCGCCTTACCTACACCAGGAGAGAGTATAAGAGTGAGGAGGAAAAATACCTACACGTTCAGAAACAAATTGAAAAGACTAACAAGATGGCTCAGCGAATTGCTGCAACCGAGGAGCAGGTACCTTTCAACCCCACTGCACAGGAGGCTCTTAAATTTGCTGCTGACCTGTACAAGCCTGCAGTGAGCACCAAGAACGTGGAAGGGGAATTTGACATCACAGTTGTGAAGTCTGAGACCAAGAAGCTGGAGGAGGAGAGGAGAATCTTTATGCCATATGAGATACCCGAGCCTTTGGTTCACGATCCCAGAGATCTGGATGAAGACAAGGCCATCAAGCAATTTGTGCCTCTCTCAGAAATGAAGTGGTACAAGAAGCTGAGAGTCCAGTATGAGCTTCCTGAGAGAATGGAAAGGATTGTGCAGAAGAGGCAGAGACGTATTCGTCTGTCCAGGTGGGAACAGTTCTATGTCATGCCCCTTCCCAGAATCACCGACCAGTACAGGCCAAGGTGGCGTATTCCAAAACTCAGCCTGGATGATCTGGAGACTGTCAGGCCTGCACGCCGTTCACCCTCTCTTGAGTCTGAGGTGTCCTTCAGATCCAGGAGGAGATCTCTTGGAGACCTGAGTGATGAAGAGCTGCTGATGCCTGTGGACGACTACATTTCCAGAAGGAGGACAGAGGAAGAGAGAATAAAGCTGGAGGATGAGCTGGAGCTCGGCTTTTCTGCCTCCCCTCCTAGGAGTCCGTGTACATGTCTGGACGATGTTGAGCGTGAAGAGAGGGTGCAGGAAGTCAGACAGCAGGAGGTCAGAAAGCAGGTGGTGGAAGTTGCTGAGACAAAGAAGAAACGTACAGTTTCTCAGTACATGAGAAGGAGGAGGTCATTGTCTCCCACATACATCGAGCTGATGCGTCCAGTTTCAGAGCTGATCAGACAACCACGTGTCAGACTTGTGGAGGTAGAGGGACAGATTGTAGAAAGGAGGTCTCCCACACCAGAGAGGACTCGCCCACGCTCTCCCAGTCCCATTAGATCTGTTGAGAGGTCTTCCCGTTCCTCCTCCCGGTTTGAACGGTCTGCCCGCTTTGACATCATGTCCCGCTATGAGGCCAGAAAGGCTGCTCTGAAGGCTGAAAGAAAATACCAAGTGGTTAGCCAGACACCTTTCAGCCTTGACCATGCTCCTCGTGTGACTGTCAGGATGCGCTCCCATCGCATTCCAATCGGCCAAGACACCAGATTCACACTGAACGTCCAGGCTAAGCCAGAGGCAGAAGTCCAGTGGTTCCATAACGGAACTGTGATCTTTGAAAGGAGCGAGAAATACATTTTCTCCAACATGAGTGGTGTTTTGTCCATCACTATCCTGAACTGCCAGGATGAGGACAGTGGTACATATCGCTGTGTGTGCTCCAACACAAAGGGAGAGGCATCCGACTACGCCACCCTGGATGTGACAGGAGGTGCCTACACCACCTTCTCCTCTCGTCGCAGAGACGAGGAAGTTCCTAAAGCATATGTCCCGGACGTTACTCGAATTGACCACTATCATACCACCCACTTCAAAGCGGGTTATGCCACCCAGAGCCACTTTGAGGTGGAGGAGAGTAAGTCAAAGTTCACTGAGACACGTGAGGTTGTTGAACGCGAGCGATATGCTGCCTCCTCAGAAAGGTACTCCTCTGCCGAAAGGTATGATGCTTCGCTCAAATACGCCTCAGCTGAGAGGTACTCCTCTGCTGAGAGGTACGATTCATCTGTCAAATATGCCTCCGCAGATTACCTGTCATCTGACTCCTCCTTTTCCTCAGACCAGTATTCTCTAACCAGGAAGCACACCACAGCTGAAGCTAAAGTTAAGACAGCTTCTGTTGTGTCTGCTGTTTCTGTTTCTGCTGCTGAAGTAGTTTCTGTTGAAAAAACAAAGCCTTCCCTTCCAGCCAGAATCCTCACCAAGCCTCAGTCTGTGACAGTCACAGAGGGAGAAACTGCCAGATTCTACTGCGATATTGATGGAGAGCCTGCACCCACTGTAACATGGATGCGTGAGAGCAGAACTATTGTCTCATCTCATAATGTCCAGGTTACTACCACTCAGTACAAATCTAGTTTGGAGATTTCCTCTGTGACTGTGTCAGATGAGGGCAGTTACACAGTGGTGGTAGAGAACTCAGCAGGCAGACAGGAGGCTCACTTTACTCTGACCATTCATAGAGCAGTTGTTAAAGAAGAAGTTAAGGCCGTCAAATCCCATGAACTACCAGTAAAGTCTCCAGAGCCTTCAGCCTCATCCCCTGCTCCTTCCATAACTTCCCCTGTTCCAAGTGTAAAGTCACCTGAACCCAGTGTGAAGTCCCCTGAACCTTCAGTCAAATCACCTGAACCTAGTGTAACTTCTCCTGCTCCGAGTGTGAAGTCACCCGCACCGAGTGTGAAGTCTCCTGAGCCGAGTGTAAAGTCACCCACACCGAGTGTGAAGTCTCCTGAGCCGAGTGTGAAGTCTCCTGAACCTGAGGGAGTTAAAACCCCTAGGGGCATTAAGTCCCCTGCGCCATCTGCAGCCTCTCCATCACCTGGCATAAAATCACCAGCTTCCGGTGTCAAATCTCCTGAACCTGAGGGAGTCAAGTCTCCTCGGGGTATAAAATCCCCAGAGCCCAGACTTAAGTCACCGACAACTATCAAGTCACCTGAACCTGAAGAGGCAAAATCTCCTCGTGGTATCAAATCTCCTGAGCCTACAGGACTCAAGACACTAAGAGGGTTGAAGTCTCCAGAACCTGCTGGAATCAAAACAGGGATCAAATCCCCCAGGACCCTGAAATCCCCTGAGCCTGAGGGACTCAAATCACCTCCTAGGATGAAGTCTCCTCCTCCAACGATGTCCCCAAAGAGGGTTGTGTCTCCACCCACAGTCAAATCCCCAACTCCGAAACCTCCCAAGATCCTCAGTCAGCTAACAGCAGAGGTCTGTGAGGGTTCGGTGAGGATGTCCTGTGTCTGCGAGAGCACCATCAGGGAGGTGGTATGGTACGTTAGTGGGAGGAGACTCTCGCAGAGCAGTCGCTTTGAAATGAAACAGTCTGAAGGCTCCTGCAGCCTCTTAATCCGCGATCTGATGGACAGCGATCAGGGAGAGTACGTCTGTGAGATGACCTCAGAGGGAGGAGTCGCCAAATCCTCCTTCTCTTTCACCGGACAGGTGTTCCAGTCCATACGCATGAAGGTCACCGCCTACTGTGAGCAGCAACTGGCACTTAAAGGTGAGCACATTATTACACTGTCTTAACTAACGTTAATGTCACATTGTGGAGAGGATTTGTCCATTTATCATCTCCATCTTGACCCTGAACAGGATCAATGATGATGAGTCACAAAGAATCATCATCATCCACAAGCTCGTCCATGATGATGAGGAAAGAAGTCCGCACCATGGAGGAGTCTTCCTCCTCCTTTTCATCCTCCTCCCAGCAGGCGATGATGTCATCCATGATGGAGTCCAGTGCCTTCAGCAGCATGGCGGCCGAGATGAAGCTTGAGACCATGTCCATGTCCAGCTCGTCTTCACTGGCATCTGAGTCATATGCAATGAGCTCTAGCAGCCTCACTGAGATGGGATCTTCATTCAGAGCGATTGGTAAGAGGACATGTTCCTGTGAGTGCCCCCTGCTGCTGAGAACTCAGCCAGCTCACTCTCAGTGAAAACATGACCGCCAGACTCAGCCACTAAAACCTGCATCAGCTTAAGTTTCAGGAAACTGAAGTTTGTAAACCACTCACTCTCCCACACCAAAGCCCATAGAGAAAATCAGTCATTTTAACATCACACACACACACACTGCTGCCTCCATTAAGTTCAAATGTCTGATTTTGTCACTTCAGTGTTTGAAATCCAACGTTCAGATTAACCTCAGTGACTGAAGTGACCACATGAGGCAGCAGAGGACTAGCAGCATCCTGTGTCCCCGCAGCTAAAATCACTGATTTTCTCTATGGGGTTTGGTGTGGGAGAGTGAGTGGTTTACAAACTTCAGTTTCCTGTTGGAAAAGTCTGTCTAAAAGTGAGATAAAGACATGAACATGTGACATAGATATTGTAGAGACTTAAACTGACGGAGATTTTATGACACAAGTCTTAAAACCATTTTTTTCAGCCATGTTTTGACTGAGAAAGTTCCTTCCTGTTTTCTGCAGGTTCCTTGAAACAGTTTCAAATATCTCGTACAATTCACTTAGCAAAGGAAGCTGGTTTTCTTTTTCTTCTTGAATGTAAACGTGATTCTGTTCCTGCTGTGGTTTCCAGGTTGTGCTCCCAGGATCGAGGCTCTGCCGGAGGACATCAGCATGGAGGTGGGCAAAGTCCTGACTCTGTCCTGTGCCTTCTCTGGTGACGCCAAGAAAATCGAGTGGTCCCGCGGTGGCAAAACCATCGAGGTGACCGCTGGTGGACGTTTCCACATAGAGACCTCGGAGGATTTGACCACCCTCATCATCACCGGCGTCAGAGAGGAAGACGCAGGAACTTATACCCTCAGACTGTCCAACGAGCTCGGATCCGACTCAGCGAGCGTTCACATTAGCATTCGATCGGTGTAGAAAAACCAAAAAAACTCATCTTCCCCTTTTCCTCTTCTTCCATGTCTATGTTTATTTATAACTTCAGCAAAAAGCACCGACATGATAAAGAATCTCCATTTCTCTTCTTGTAAATATGAACTATTTTTTTACCAAACGTGACATTAATTTATGCCAAACTAGACTCAAGTCTAACGTTGTTATAAAATGTGCCATATTGGATAAATATGACTTAGGTGATGATCCATTTTTCTTTGACATGTACATAATGTATATAGCCGAATTGAACGGTTATGGGAAATGTATGCATTGTTATTTATGACAATAATATGAACTGAAACAGAATGAAACTGAATGTGGTTTAACAGGAGAAAGTTCCACGAGGAACGAATACCCTGTCCAACCAAGAAACTAAACTCTGTGCCTCAACGATACGTTGAAGTCTAAGATTGCCTCGGCAGGTAGAGAGGCTCCCTGCCGATGTTTCCTCGATCAGAGACGCGATAGAAACCAGAGCTTGAGGTCCTGAGTGCTGTTTGCCTTTACCCTCGTGTAAGCAGCACGACTGGACCTCATGCTGCGACTGATGATGTCAGAACCGCCGTTTTCACGACCTGCTCACAGTGCGAGCGGCCTGCACTCCCTGAGCGCCGATGTTTCTTTTTCTTTTGTTTTGTGCTCCGCCTCTGGCCAACAACCGCTCGCTCTGGCTCCGCCCTCATAACACCCACCTGACAATCACGTGAAGAAGAAAATAAAGAAAAAAAGTGGAGTCCGTTGTGCGCTCGTTGGCAGGGGCGGAGCTTCCTCCCGGAGGCTGCAGTGTGTTTGTGTGTTAGTTTGTAGAGAAGTTCACCTGTCGGACAGGGGGCGCCGCAGAGCAGAGGAGCTGCAGCCAGAGAACAAGCCTGTGCTGCGTTAGAAGGAGGCGTGGTCTGGTGAGTCGCCCCGCAGCGTTTTGGTTTGATTGAAGTTAGAGTTGTAGCGTTGAATATTTTTGCAGCCTCCTCGAGTTTTTCTCCAATGATTGATTTAATAAAGCATGAAACAGCACAACATCACTGTGTTTGTGTTTATTTATTTATTATAAAGTCATAAACATCATCATCTCTGAACCTGAAACTTTTTTAAACTTCAAACTCAACAAAACAACAAAGAACTTTTATTCACACAATAATATTTTACTGATTATTATGTTTTTATGTGACTTTTCTTTTATTATGACATTTTATTACTTTTATTATAATAATAACAAAAAGAATAAATAAAAACATTTGTATGTATATGAATTTATAAAATACATTAATGAACCTTTTTCTTCTAAAAACCTTCAGTGTAGAATTGTTGCGGCTATTGTCTGTGGCCACTGGGGGGCAGAGTAACCATTCTCAGAAACACTGATGCAGTTTATGAACAGGACTAAAAAAAACATGTGAAGTATTAATGAACAGTTTTGAGGAAATATTTTAAACAAACAAAAGCTTCTCAGTTTTAATTGAATCCACATTTTTATAGTTGTGATTTTGTATATTTTCTCAGACAATGTTTAATCTTTTCTTGATTCTGATATTTTTAATGGTTTATTATTTATTTAAACCATTTTAACTCCTAATATTCCAATGATGATTTTTCAACATCAGTGAAAAACAGAAACAATGTTAAAGCATCCGATCCATTCTTTTCATTTCAAATCAAATAAGACTTTAGTTTAGAAGTTTAGTATGTCGACCAAAATGTGACAAAAAAGTCACAGTTTAGTATGTCGTCCGAAATGTGACAAAAAAGTCACAGTTTAGTATGTCGTCCGAAATGTGACAAAAAAGTCATAGTTTAGTATGTCGTCAAAATGTGACAAAAATGTCATAGTTTAGTATGTCGTCCAAAATGTGACAAAAAAGTCACAGTTTAGTATAAGTCCAAAATGTGACAAAATGTCATAGTTTAGTAGTCGCACCAAAAATCATCGAATCCTTTCCCACACTCGCAGCAGGTGAACGGCCTCTCTCCCGTGTGGATCTTCTCATGTGACCTCAGATGTCTCTTCCTGACAAAACACTTCCCGCACTCGGAGCAGCAGAACGGTTTCTCTCCTAAGTGGCTCTTCTCGTGTGAAGTCAGATCGACCTTCTGCATGAATCCTTTCCCACACTCGCAGCAGGTGAACGGTTTCTCTCCTGAATGCGACGACATGTGCGACAGCAGATTATATTTGTACACGAAGCCTTGGCCGCACTCGGCGCAGCGGTACGGCTTCTCTCCCGTGTGAATCCTCACGTGTCTCTTCAGACTGGACTCGTAGATGAATCTTAAACCACATTCTGAACAGATGCACAGTTTCTCTCCCGTGTGAATCTTCTCGTGTTTCCTCAGGTTCTTCTTGTTGCTGAATCCTTTCCCGCACTCAGAGCAGCTGAACCCGTTCTCTCCGTTGTTTCCCGTTACTGCTTTTAAACCTGACGCTTCACTCGTCTCCTTCCCGTCATCGTCACTGTCCTCAGTCTCGGAAGAGTCTTCAGTCTGGCACTCAGGACCATTTGGACCCGAGTTGCTGGCTGGTTCTGGTTCTGGTGGTCCACAGTGGTCTGTGTTGTCCTCAGTGAGACTGTGATGATGAAGCTGTGAGGACTCAGGTTTCTCTTCATCTTCTTCGCTCTTCACAGTCACAGTGATGATCTCCGCCTCCTCCTCGTGTTTGATGCTCACTTCCTCCTCTTCCTCTTTGATGTGGGGGCGCTCTGGCGCCTCCTCCTGGTCCACACCGGAGTGGCACTGCTGCTGCTGCTGCTGCTGCTGCTGCTCAGAGGGAACTTCTTGTTTCATCAGCAGCAGCTGCTGGACGTCTGCAGGAGACACAAGAGACACAAACAGTCACCGACAACAAACACACAGCTGTAGTTCACCCTTTCACCAGCAGGGTGCAGTGATGTTAGCGCCCTCTGTCGTGCAGTACCACTCCTAACGTCTACACTTAAAGATGGCTGCCCCCTACTGGTCAAGAAGTGAACGTGTGAAAAAGTAACAATAATCTGAAAAGATCAGTGAGCGACGATCACTGAGAACAGTGAGCAACGATCACTGTGATCAGTGAAGTGAGCGACGATCACTGTGATCAGTGAAGTGAGCGACGATCACTGTGATCAGTGAGCGACGATCACTGTGATCAGTGAGCGACGATCACTGTGATCAGTGAAGTGAGCGACGATCACTGTGATCAGTGAAGTGAGCGACGATCACTGTGATCAGTGAGCGACGATCACTGTGATCAGTGAAGTGAGCGACGATCACTGTGATCAGTGAGCGACGATCACTGTGATCAGTGAGCGACGATCACTGTGATCAGTGAGCGACGATCACTGTGATCAGTGAGCGATGATCACTGTGATCAGTGAAGTGAGCGACGATCACTGTGATCAGTGAAGTGAGCGACGATCACTGTGATCAGTGAAGTGAGCGACGATCACTGTGATCAGTGAGCGACGATCACTGTGATCAGTGAGCGACGATCACTGTGATCAGTGAAGTGAGCGACGATCACTGTGATCAGTGAAGTGAGCGACGATCACTGTGATCAGTGAGCGACGATCACTGTGATCAGTGAGCGACGATCACTGTGATCAGTGAGCGACGATCACTGTGATCAGCGACGATCACTGTGATCAGTGAAGTGATCAGCGACGATCACTGTGATCAGTGAGCGACGATCACTGTGATCAGTGAAGTGAGCGACGATCACTGTGATCAGTGAGCGACGATCACTGTGATCAGTGAGCGACGATCACTGTGATCAGTGAAGTGAGCGACGATCACTGTGATCAGTGAGCGACGATCACTGTGATCAGTGAAGTGAGCGACGATCACTGTGATCAGTGAGCGACGATCACTGTGATCAGTGAGCGACGATCACTGTGATCAGTGAGCGACGATCACTGTGATCAGTGAGCGACGATCACTGTGATCAGTGAGCGATCACCTTTGAAAATAAAACTGTTTTATTTTGAAAATCTGTGACTCACTCGTTTACTTCTGTTTGTTTACATTGTCTGAACCGACGTGAAGGACAATGACACACACAGTAATATATAAATATTTGAATAAAAACGCATTTATAATGAAGCAGCGGCTAACTTCATTAGCTTAGCTAGCAGGTTAGCGTGTGTGTCAGCTGCTGTGCGCAGCGAGACTTCACTCTGTCACCGCCCTCACCCTCACCCTCTGCCCCCCCCCAACTCACCCTCACCGTCCATCTCCTCCGCCGCTGTTAGCCGTCCAGTCAGCTGCTAACTAACTAGTAGCTAGTTCTGTCAGAACCGGAAGCAGGACGTCTTTTCTTCTCCGTGTTATTTCTTCAGCTGCAGTTCAAAGGGTGACCGCTAACACAGCGCCACCTGCGGCTGCGAAACGAACATCCGACTCTTCTTGGAGCGTTGAGAATTAAATACAACCCGTTTTCAAAATAAAAATGTCTCTCTGTCCACCCTAAAACGTGCTGCTTTTCAAAATAAAAGTCAGATTTTCTATTTCTCCAGACTAATATACAACCCTAGTTTTTAAAATAAAAGCCTGTGCCTGCCCAGACTAAAACATGCTACTTTTCAGATTAAGTCAGATTTTCTGTTTCTGTCAAAACAAGTTTCTGTTCATCCACCCTGAAACTCAAAACCTGTTTTCAAAATAAAAGGGGGTTTAAGTGCACCTGCACTATAGTGCAACTCCAGTTCTCTAAATAAAAAGACAACTTTCTGTGATCAGTTTTATAAACATCATTTTTAAATCTTAACACTGTCATATTTTTTAAAAACGTCTCATTAATAATTGAATGGTTGAAAGCATGAATTATTAAATCATTCTCAGAAATGTAATAAAAACACACTGTATCAGTTTCTCTGTATTTATTTACTTTGTCTTTTGTCGTCGTTCTCCACGAGGAGCATAAATATTTCAGAGCCACAAAATGTGTTTGGTTATTTACAAAGAACTCACAACACTGTTATTCCACTGTTTCTGAGGCACGACGCAGACACACAACGCTGACGCACACTCACAGTTTAACTGTGACCAGATTGAGACCAGATTAATTGTGGCCAGTTGGAGACCAGATTAACTGTTATCAGTTTAACTAAGACCAGATTAACTGAGAGCAGTTTAACTGAAACACATGCTACTGTGGGTCAGAGGTCAGGGGTTGTGGCCTGGACAGCAGAAATGAGGACAAACATTCTTTTATTTAAAAAGATAAACTGAGCCCTGATTGGCTGGCTGTGGGTGTGTGGGCGGGACGACAGTATTGCGGTGATGTCACCGGAACAAGATGGCGGCGCATGAATATGAGCAGCTGTGGTTTTATGTTTGCACAGAGGGAGAAGGAGGAGGAGGAACCATGGCGGCCATCTTTAAACACACTCACTCATTCATCTTTATGGATCGGTCATGTGACGAGTCATGTTTTTATTGACATTCATGTTCAGAGATGCTAATGCTAATGCTACACACGTGTGTGTGTGATTAATGATGATGTCACAGCTTCATCTGTTCTGATTCTTTTTTTTTACTCAAAGTCCCGACAAGTACCAAGAAACAGACGCGCGCGTGTGTGTGTGTGTGTGTGTGTGTGTATTTGTGCGTATCAACTCATGTGCAACACTTAAAGGAAACAGGAAACAGGAAACAGGAGTGATGGTGCCGTCGTGCCTCAGAGAGTCCTCTCAGATGGAGTGATGATGATGATGATGATGATGAAGGTCCAGGTTCTGTTAGATGGGCAACTGGAAGGTGATGTCCACCTGAGCTTCTTTAGCCAGGGACACGATCTCAGACAGCTTCACAACCTGCAGCAGCAGGAGCAGCAGCAGCAGCAGCAGGAGCAGGAGCAGCAGGAGCAGGAGCAGGAGCAGGAGCAGCAGGAGCAGGAGCAGGAGCAGGAGCAGAAAAGTTTTTCTTGTGAAGAACTTATAGATTTATGTAAAACAGATCTCAAAATTAAAGGGTTAGTTGAGGTGTGTGTGTGTGTGTCTGTGTGTTGTCTGTTTCTGTGCATGCGTGTCTGTATGTGTGTGCGTGTGTGTGTGTCTGCTCCAGGCCAGCCAGTGCATGTGTTCCTGTGTGTGCATGTGTGTGCACGTGAGCCCCAGGCGCACGCTGCGTGTGTTCCTGTGTGTGTGTGTGTGTGTGCATGGGTGTCTCTGTGCATGTGTGTGTCTCTGTGTGTGCATGTGTGTCTCTGTGTGTGCATGTGTGTGCATGGTGTCTCTGTGTGCATGGGTGTCTCTGTGTATGCATGTGTACTGTGTGTGCATGTGTGTCTCTGTGTGTGCATGTGTGTCTCTGTGTGCACAGGTGTTCTGTGTGTGCATAAAAGGCAGCATGTGTGTGTGTGTACCATCTTAGCAGCTTCGTCCAGGTCGTCACAGGCCAGGATCTTCAGTGGACTTGCTGCGATCAGAGCTTTAGCATCGTCCACTCTCGTCCCTGCAGAAGAACAAAAACACACAAGTCTGTCTGTCTGTCTGTGTGTGTGTATGTGTGTGTCTGTGTGTGTGTGTGTATACCGATGCCAGACGAGTCCTCCACCATAGGGTTAATCTCCACCATGGCGGCGTCATACTTGATGAAGAGGTTGTAAATCTTCACCATGTTTTCCGCCGCCTCGTTCACCAGTGCTGGTGGGAAGCCCATCTTCTGAGCCACCTACAGGAAATGACATCACATGTCAGTTTTGGGAGCGTGGCCTAACCTGTGCTGATTTCCTCTGTGGACTTTGGTGTGGGAGAGCGAGTGGTTTATCACACACGTCTGCAGCAGGGACCGACACAGAGGAGGCGGGGCTTACCTTCACCGCCTGCTCCAGCTTTATTCCCGTCACGATGTCGATGGGCTCCTTCACGATGGCGTCGGGATTTTCTGCCGCCACGTCTTCAATGTTCACGCCCCCCTGAGAGCTGCCAATCAAAACAGGGCCCTGCAGGAGGGTGTGGTCACATGACACTGTCAATTATTCTGTGGGTCTGTGTGTGTCTCTGTGTGTGTGTGGGTCTGTGTGTGTCTCTGTGTGTGTGTGGGTGTGTCTCACCTGGAACGATCTCTCCATAGTAATAGCAAAGTAATACTCTCGGCGTGGATACCTGCGCTCACAGATAAACACCTGGTTGCAGATACGCCCCGCCTCCCCCGTCTGTTTGGTGTAGAGCTTCCTGCCAATCATCTGAGAGGAAATCTCTTGCGCCTCCTCAGGCCTGGACAGGAAGAGGAGGAGTTTACTTCACACTTGAGTGACGGAGTAAAGACGGAGCAAAGACAGAACAGAGCTAACAGTGTCGCCTCATCTCCTGAATTTACTTACGAGTAGACAATCCTGACTCCGCCCTTCAGCCCGCCCTCAAACGTCCCCTTTCCCCTGCCGCCGGCCAGAACCTGAGCTTTAACCACCAGATCCTTCGAACCTGAGACACAACAACAACAACAACAACAACAATGTTTAAAAACAAGACAACTGACCTCATCAGCCAATGACATGGCAGCATTTAGTCATGTGACATCATGAAGAAGAGAAGGTTCAGGCTGGACACCACTGAAGACACGCCCACTTCTACACACTGAACAACCTTCAGCTATTTATAAACTACACACACACACACACACACAACTGTGACCTTCAGTCCAAAACCAGCACAACTGTTAAAGGAACAGTTCTGATCTCTACGTCACATGATCGCGTCTTTATCTACGTCACATGATCGCCTTTATCTAAGTCACATGATCGCTGCCTTTATCTTTCACGCCGTCATTACGATCGCTATCTTATCTAATGCCACATGATCGTGTCTTTATCTACGTCGTCACATGATCGCGTCTTTATCTACGTCGTCACATGATCGCGTCTGTCTACGTTGTCACATGATCACGTCTTTGTGTACGTCACATGATCGCTGTGATTAGACGCTGTGATAGGACACACACATGCACAGTCACAGTCACACAGGTTCAGTCTCAGATACGACACTGTGATCGGACGCTGTGATCGGACGATGTGTGATCGGACGCTGTGATCGGACGATGTGTGATCGGACGCTGTGATCGGACACTGTGATCGGACGCTGTGATCGGACGCTGTGCGGATCGACACTGTGATCGGACGCCAGTGGACGCCGTGTGATCGGATGCGTGACGGACACTGTGTGATCGGACGCCAGTGATCGGATCGCCATGATCGGACGCTGTGATCGGACGCTGTGATCGATCGCTGTGTGATCGGACGCCAGATCGGACGCCAGATTGTGGACGCTGTGATCAGACGCTGTGTGATCGGACGCTGTGATCGGACGATGTGATCGGACACCGTGATCGGACGTGATCGGACGCCAGTGATCGGACACTGTGATCGGACACTGGTGTGATCGACGCTGTGATCGACGCTGTGGACGGACGCCAGATCGGACACTGTGTGATCGGACGCCAGGATCGACGCCAGGTGATCGGACGCTGTGTGATCGGACGCTGTGTGATCGATCGCCAGATCGGATCGCCAGTGATCGGACGCTGTGATCGGACGCCAGTGATCGGACGCTGAAAATGACGCCAGGATCGGACGCCGCGGTGATCGATCGCCGCGGTGATCGGACGCCGCGTGGATCGGACGCCGCGGTGATCGACGCCGGGTGATCGGACGCTGTGATCGGACGCTGTGTGATCGGACGCTGTGTGGTGACTCACCGATCTCCTTAGCCACAGTGTACGCCTCCTCTGCAGACGTGGCCACTTTCCCTTCAGGAACAGAAATCCCCGCCTCCTTCAGGAGGCCGATGCTCAGGTACTCGTGGAGAGACAGGTTCCTCTGCTGCTGCTGCAGCGGCGAGGAGGCGTGGCCTCCCAGCAGAGCCGAACATCCGCCCAGCACCTGCAGGACGAGAGGGGAGGAGTTGTGATTCCCAGAGTGTAACACAGGGGGCGTTCTTATCATTCAACATCAATCTGTGAGATAATAGATTATATTTAACAGATATTATAGAATATACTTCAGAGATTGATTATACTTCATAGGTTATAGATTATACTTCACAGAAACTATAGGTTATACTTCAGAGATAATAGATTACACTTCACAGAGATTATAGATCAACCCTTCACAGATTAAAGCAACTGACAATTTAACATAACATGACGTAATAATGACATGTTTTAAAAACATGAAGATCCAAATAAAAAAAAAATAAAAAAAAATCCTGGGGTGATGCAGCTCCCCCTTGTGGCACCTCACAATAAATGACTGGGACTGTATGTTGGTGACTTTATCGGGATTACTAAATCACTCAGTGAAACATTAATCATGACTCATTCACTATTATCTAGTGTTTTTACCGCGATATGTAATAAAGTCGTGGATTATTTTGTCTCTAATGAGCAGCAGCTTCAAACCCACGCTGGTGGAGACGAGCGTCCTCTGTCCCCGGCCTCGGGACAGTGAGAGACAGGTGCGGCTGCAGCTGCCGGAGCCTCGGCTCTGTCTCGCGGGGTCAGAGAGTCTGTCAGCGGGACACAGTGTCTGTCCTCCCGGGCTAAAACTAGTTGCTACTTAGCACGTTAGCCAAAACAATCGAAACGTCAATGAAAGTCAAACATGAAGCGGCCGTTTTCTCTGTCACCGCGGCCGTTAGAGGAGCCGCGGACCCCTGCCGTCCCCGCCGGAACCTCCCCACGCTCCTCCCCGGACTCACACTCACCCTGGCCGCGGAGCTGAGGGAGCTTCTGCCGGAGGAGTTTCTGAGGGTGGCCGTCAGACGGCCGCAGATCAGGGACGCCGCCATGTCTTCCTCTTCGGAGGAGTGATGAGTGCGCATGCGCCGTGAACTTCGGGTCTATTCGTGGCTGCTTCACGTGCTGTCGGAAAAACATCACAATTCAAAAACATGCGGTGACTTCAAAGTCTTTAATATGAACTTAGATGTTAAAAAACAACGTTCTAGTGATTTTTTATCTTTCACTCAAATATTCAATAAAACGCTGTATAATAAAATATATACAAGTAATTATGACAATATCATTATTATTATGAATTAATGGCTCGTTATGGACTTAATATCAACTCATTGTCTAATATCTCATTATTATGACTAATGTCTTACTGAGTCTGATAGTCTTGGGTAGTCTTGCTTGCCAGACTGTAGAAGGGAGAACGGTTAGTGTGGGTGGGGTCTGGTGTTTGTGGTGATGATGGTGGCTCTCTAGAGGCAGTGGAACGGGTACAGATGTGGTCATCTTCTTGGCTGTCCTCACCATCCTTGTGGTCAGCGACAGGGCAGCTGCCGTACCACACTGAGAGGCTGCTGTGAGGTCAGCGCTCCACATCCTGCGAAGGAAATAGAGGCGTTGCTGTGCCTTCTTCACGAGGGAGGTGGTGTTCATGGACCATGTCAGACCATCTGAAACCTTTATGATGTTCATTACATTTAAATGTGAAATAATCCTAATGGTTAGTGTCATTGACAGTGAAATTTACCAAGAGTTCCTGAACACATCACTGACAGGCAGCTGCCCCACTCTGACCTTTGACCTACATGAACAGGAAGGACCAAACAGACTTCAGGTCATCAGGGTTAAGGTTGGTGTGACTGCTGACTCATCACTCTCCTTTGATGACTCAGCAGATAAATGTGAACGCTCATTTTCTGAGTGTGTGTGTGTGAGAAACTGTTCCTTTAACAAACTGAGGAATCATCATTTTATTCAAAGACAATTTATTTACACAACCGAGTATGTACACACTTATTTACACACATACACACGCGCGCGCAGTCACACGCACACACACAGGTTCAGTCTGAGTCACTGCTGCTGCTGGACGAGTCCGTGGACATGGCCTCCACGTCGTCCTCATTCTCCTTGTTGTGACCCGGAGGCTCCAGGACAAAGTCGTTACCATGGTGAGGAGGCAGAAGTCCAACAGAGACATCAGACGACTGCCAGGGGTAGTGAGGGGTCAGGACATCTGAGGACAGAAGAGGACAGTGAAGACAATGTCCACTGAACTGAATCCAAATAAGAGAATAACCAGAGGAGAACCTGTGAATAACCAGAGAACCTGAGAATAACCTGAGAATAACCTGAGGAGAACCTGAGGAGAACCAGAGGAGAACCTGAGAAGAACCTGAGAATAACCAGAGGAGAACCTGAGAAGAACCAGAGTATAACATGAGGAGAACCTGAGAAGAACCAGAGGAGAACCTGAGAATAACCTGAGGAGAACCTGAGAATAACCTGAGGAGAACCTGAGAATAACCAGAGGAGAACCTGGTTATTCTCACAACATTCTTGTGTCCAGTGTGAGACAGAGAAGTTCCTCAGAAGCTTCAGTGAAGCAGCTTTGGTTACCTGGCAACCGTCCTGCAGTCAGAGCGTCGCCGGGCAGATGACCATTGACTCCATTGGTCGGCATGTTGGCCATGTGACCCAGAATCCCACTGCGCATCTCCAGGTCAGTAGGGTAAGGTCTGCGTGGGTCACCTGATACAAACACATGTCACATGTTCAGTTAACGTTCAAATAAAAACATGACGATGAAGATGATGAAGAGTTTGTACCTGGGAGCCAGTTGAGAGGAGCACACACAGCGTTACTGGCACTGATCCTGTGAGCGTACTTAATGATCTCCTCTGACGACACACTTCCTGTTTACAACAACAACAACAACAACAACAACAACAGTCAGACACACTTCTTGTGTACAACAACAACAGTCGGACACAGTTCCTGTTTACAACATTACATTACATTACATTACATGTCATTTAGCAGACGCTTTTATCCAAAGCGACTTACAAAAGTGCATTTAAACATTTGGGTACAAACAGTCACACACTTCCTGTTTACAACAACAACAACAACAGTCACACACTTCCTGTGTACAACAACAACAGTCGGACACACTTCCTGTTTACAACAGTCACACACTTCCTGTTTACAACAGTCACACACTTCCTGTTTACAACAACAACAACAGTCAGACACACTTCCTGTTTACAACAGTCACAAACTTCCTGTTTAGCGACAGTCAGACACTTCCTGTGTAACAACAACAGTCAGACACACTTCCTGTGTACAACAACAACAGTCACACACTTCCTGTTTACAACAACAACAACAGTCGGACACACTTCCTGTGTACAACAACAACAGTCGGACACACTTCCTGTTTACAACAGTCACACTTCCTGTTTACAACAACAACAACAGTCAGACACACTTCCTGTTTACAACAGTCACAAACTTCCTGTTTACAACGACAGTCAGACACACTTCCTGTGCAACAACAACAGTCAGACACACTTCCTGTTTACACAACAACAAACAGTCAGACACACTTCCTGTTTAACAGTCACAAACTTCCTGTTTACAACAACAGTCAGGCACACTTCCTGTGTACAACAACAACAGTCAGACACACTTCCTGTTTACAACAGTCACAAACTTCCTGTTTACGACAGTCAGACACACTTCCTGTGTACAACAACAACAACAGTCAGACACACTTCCTGTGTACAACAACAACAGTCAGGCACACTTCCTGTTTACAACAACAACAGTCAGACTCACCTTTCCTGGCTTTATCGATGGACTTGAGTTTCTCTTTGGCCTGATAAACAGCTGTGGCCTTTAAAAAAACAGGAAGAGGACCGGCTTCAGTGATGTTGACATTATGAGTTTATCATAACCACACCTCTAAAAACCTGAACCCTTTGTGTAGGGATGAAGATGTTTTATATTTTTACGTGTCGTAAGCTACACCCACCAGGATGTGCTCCGCCTCCTTCAGTTGCTTCTGGAGCTGCTGGATGTCACTGTCTCTTTTCTCCACCTCCTTCTCTAGCTGCTGCATCTCCTGGTGGACCTTCCCCTGCTGCTGAGCCACGTCCATCAGCTGCTGGAACTCCCTGTCCCTCTGGACCAGCAGCTCCAGGATCTGAGGACAAGACCATCACCATCATCACTGAAGCAACACGATAGTCTGACTGAAACTAGACTTAAAACACACGCAAACACATTAGTCTGACAGAAACTGGACTTAAAACACACGCAAACACGTTAGTCTGACTGAAACTGGACTTAAAACACACCATAAACACGCAAACCGCGTTAGTCTGACTGAAACTAGACCTGCGCAAACACATTGGTCTGACGAAACTGGACTTAAAACACCGCATAAACCGTTAGTCTGACTGAAGCTGAACTGGACTTAAAACACTAAAACACTAGCATAAACCGCGTTAGTCTGACTGAAACTGGACTTAAAACACTGCGCGTAAAAACTCTGTAGTCTGACTGAAACTGGACTTAAAACACACATAAACAAGATAGTCTGACTGAAACTAGACTTAAAACACCGCATAAACCGTTAGTCCGACTTTAAACACTGCGTAAATCGTTAGTCTGACTGAAACTGGACTTAAAACACACATAAACAAGATAGTCTGACTGAAACTGGACTTAAAACACCGCGTTAGTCTGACTGAAACTGGACTTAAAACACCGCATAAACACATTAGTCTGACTGAAACTGGACTTAAAACACACATAAACAAGATAGTCTGACTGAAACTGGACTTAAAACACTGCATAAACACATTGGTCTGACTGAAACTGGACTTAAACTAAACGCGTTACTGACTGAAACTGGACTTAAAACACTGCGTAAACACCGTTAGTCTGACTGAAACTGGACTTAAAACACAGAAAACACATTAGTCTGACTGAAATTGGACTTAAACACGCGTAAACCGTTAGTCTGACTGAAACTGGACTTAAAACACCGTAAACACGTTAGTCTGACTGAAACTGGACTTAAAACTGCGTAAACACATTAGTCTGACTGAAACTGGACTTAAAACACCGTAAACCGCGTTAGTCTGACTGACTTAAAACTGTTAGTCTGACTGAAACTGGACTTAAAACACACGTAAACACGTTAGTCTGACTGAAACTGGACTTAAAACACACCACGTAAACACGTTAGTCCGACTTAAAACACACGTAAACACGTAAGTCGATGCGTGTTGTGTGCAGAAGTGTAGCAGGAACTTGAGACTTCAGTCTGATTTAAGTGTTCGTGAGCTCTCGCGATGTTACCTGAACATCTTCTCCAGGCTGCAGCAGCTTCTGGTTCCTGGACAGAGCTAACATCTCGATCAGCTCCCTGAAATCACACCAACGTTGAAATTATTTCATTTACTAATGAGATTTTGCTTTTTATTCCACTTTTTTCTTAATTCATAATTTTCATGAATGTAGAGACTTGAGACAGACGCGGTAAAAATCCAGTTACCGGATACAAATGGATAAAAACAGCTTCTGTTCGCAGCTTTCAATAAAAAACATCAGTGTTTACAATCAAAGAAAGAATAAAAGAAACGTAACATTTACCGGGATAAAACCTCCACATCACCGAGAACCGACAACAGACGATCTTTGGTGGCTTTCTCCACTCCGGCCGCCATCTTAGCGCTCGCCGTCAAGGCAGGAAGTGACGTCATATTCCCAGAAGGCTCTTTACTGCCACCTACTGGACTGTGGACCACGCGACATGAAAGAAAACTACAACAATAATAACAAGCCAACAATCCCATATTTAAAACAAAAATAAATCAATAAAACAAAAATAATTGCAGAATATTATAAGTTGACATAATAACATAAGGTAAGACAAAGTAAAATAAAGTAAGATAAGTGGGGAAATGTACATAGTTACAGCAGCAAAGACAGTAAAGATAAAGATAATAAATAATAAACATGCGTTACAAAAAAAACATACAATATATAAAGATATTAACACTATGACTATGAAGAAGTTAAAATAGAATGTAGAATAATAAGAAAACACCAAATACAAATAATAATATGTTAATAAATCATTTAACTTTAACTATTTTTACTTTATCTAATTTCACTGATGTATTTAAGAGTTTTAGTTTAAGTTAAGTTACTCTAACTAAAACGGGGAATAATAAAAGTGAGTCTGGTAACCCTGAGCTCTTATCAGCTAAGCTTTCGTTATCAAACAAACAAACAGCACCGGAAATACACCCTTCAAAATAGTGTGTGAGTGGGTGTGTGTGTGGGAGAGTGAGAGAGAGAGAGAGAGATTCAGTGGAGTTATTGAAAGTGACGAATGATTCATTTATTTTGTTTAAATTCTACATTATTGTATTCCCTTTTTTTTTTAAAGTTGCCAGGTTTGAGAAGATATGCTTTTATTTTTGAAACATGACCGGAAGTACTGTAGTGCTCCTCTGCCGTGGTGAGTCGCACTTCCTGAGGCGGTGACGCAGACAGCGGACAGAGTGTTAACTTTACTTTCGGAGCGAATTCTTTGTGTTTTGTGTTTTTTTCCCAACGTTTTTCGTGACATTTTCGCGCGGTAGGAGTTCGTGAGTGGAACTTCCACGATGGTCAAAGTGTCTTTTAACTCGGCTTTGGGCCAGAAAGACGTGAAGAAGGACGCAGAAACTCTTCTTCCCGACGAAGAGCGAGTAAGTGAGAAAATGGCTCGGCGGAAGTAGACGAAGCGAGCACAGTTCGTTGTTCGGCTCAACCTTCACTTTTCACTCTTTAACTTTCATTTAAAGCCGTTTTCGTGTCTTTTAATGACGCTTGAGCGTGTTTTATTGACGCGTGGGTGCGGTTTATTGCACATGTCGCAGTTAATAATCTTCATTATCTAGTTCCACCGGTTTACTTTGACGTGTTTGAACATGTTTGATGTTTAAAGGTCACTGAACTATACTGTTCACTTATGTGACGTCAGACAACAACAACAACAACAACGTCATCAAAGCTAAACGTTTCCTTTGTTTTAATGAAGAAAAGTCGGTTAATTTAGTGTGTGTGTGTCTGTGTGTGTGTGTGTGTGTGTGTGAGAGAACCATGTAGAAAGCGTCTCTTTGGTCACTTGTGTTTTTTGTGTCTTCCTGTTGCTTCATGAGTGAACAGGGTTGCCAGGTCTGTGACTGTTGTGTTTAATAATACAAACCAGTTCAGCTTGTTAAATGTGAATGTTTCTTTGCTAATTAAAACAAAATCATTTTAGTTTGTGGACAATGTTTGACAAACACTAATCAAACATTGATTATTAGCAAGGGTTAGATTTTGAGATTGGTGGGGACAGCACTCCTGAAAGTTGACGTGTTTTTACATTAGCAGTCATAATTTCACATCATGCAGATGTTATAGGTTAAAGCAACTAATGAAAGACAAGGAGGCAACTTTGAAGACTTCTCATCGTCACTCTTTAGTGCAGGGCTGCAGGGCAACTGTGCATCAGACTGTCCATCAACAACTCTCCCTGCTGCTCTCTCCAGGTGCATCAGTTTCCTGAGGAGCAAACACACACACACACGTACACACACACACGTACACACACACGTACATGCATACACACAGTATAAACAACTGTTTACATGTAGCACACACTAGTAATACACGATGAGGCCTCTCATGAACACCAGCTCTGATTTTAAAGTCAAGTTTTATAAGTGAAGCATCACTATTCAGATCATCATCACACTAACATTTGTCACTAACACATCCATCATTATTTCACCTCACCTTCATCATCTCCTCCAGCCTCTCCTCCTCTACCTCCTCCTGTCTCTCTGCTGTCTGTCACCTTACAAAGATGATATGTTGATGCATGACATATGAACAGATGCATTAGGGATACAATGATGGTTCAGTTATAGCCTGAGCAAAAAGGCTTTTACTAAACATTAAAATGACTTCATATTAATTAATTATATTTTATAATTATAAAATCACATGATCATCTAGAATGTGAGGTTTTATTGTATTATCACCACAAAGTTTCTTCATTTGTGTTTTGAAACTGTTGCTCACTTCCACACAAATACATGAAAATAAGAATTAAAAAGAATTAGTGTATCTCTTTGTCATTAAATATTATCTTTTATTCAATATCTGTATTGTTGAGCCTGAAGTACACACACGCACACACACGTACATACACACACGTACACGAACGCACACACACGTACACATGTACATGCATACGCATATACGTACAACGCACAACCGCGATACCACGAAACGGCGCATGCATGCATACACAGGTATGACACACACTGAGTACAATACCGCATACGTGCAACGTACACGCGACACACATACACACGCACACGCAAACATGCCACACACGCCCAACGCGTGCACGCCACCGCGCATTAATACACGTTACACACACACGCGCATGCGCACACATACACGCAATGCACCTGCATTACCTGCGATAATGCATGCATAACATACACACGCATTACATGCATACATGCATACCTGCATACCTGCGATACTTATATATGCATACATAATTACATGCTGCGATACGCCACGCGTACACATTACCAATACACACACTGCATAGCACATGCGATACCTGCATACACACACCGCATTACAGCATACGCATTACACGCATACACATGCACACACACACGTACATGCGTACACTTGATACACATATGGCGTCGAGCACCGCGCACGCATACACTTGCGATACTGCGATACATGCATTACACGCCTTACCGCACGCATACATACTGCGAGCACGTACATGCGTGCGCACACACCATATGCATTATGCCGCATTACCGCGTACACCTGCACATTATGCATTACCTGCGATACGCATGCATGCACCCTGCATTACATGCACGCTACCATGCGCGCATACCAATTGCATGCGCTGCGATACACCATTCTTACCCGCATGCATTACATGCATACACGCATACACCATATGGCGATACACACACGCGACGCCTGCGTTACACACAACCGCTACACATACACACACGTACGCGCACACGTACACCAACGCGCACGCACACACGTACATGCATACACACGCATGCACACACGCACGCGTACACACATACACGAACGCACACACGTACACACTGACACGTACACAAAGTCTCTCTGACGTGATGACTAGCAGGTAGCATGTAGCTTCTACAAGCAGAATGATTGACAGCCAATCACATGTCAGTTAGTGAGAAACCGGCAGCCGATCAGGGAGCGATATTTCGGTTAGAGGCGGGACTTCTGGCAGAGACCGACATTTAACCCTCTGTGTGCCATAATATTGTTATGGACGTGTCCCTAGTGTCCGTACCCAATTCTACGCCCTTGATTATTAGAGTAAATGCTGGTTAGTTAACCACAGCTGTTATTAAACTTAACTACTTTTAAGTTTTTACTAACCCTGTCATGTTAGCGCCCCCTAGTTTAGCAGCTTTAAACAACAATGATGATGATGATGATGATGATGATGATGTGGTCGTGACCTCTGACCTCTCCTCGTCAGGATGCAGAGGCAGCGATGGTTCCAGTCCTGGTTCCGGTGGCTCAGCAGACCCGGGCCTGGTGCTGGTGCATGTGTCTGGGTCTCGCCCTCATGCTGTCTGGAGTTGTGGTGGGCGGAGCCTACCTGTACCGCTACTATATCCTGGAGGTGAGTCACTGCCACAAACCATGGGCCGAGTCTTCCAGTTCTTCTGAGGACGAACCAGCAGGGGGCGACTCTATGACCTGTCAATCAAAGTAGAGGAGTTTATGTTGTTTAATCTGTCTCTGTCTGTCTGTCCCTCTGTCTCTCTGTGTGTCCCTGTCTTCCAGGAGGGTCAGGTGTTTGTGTGTGGCGTCAGCTACCGTGAAGAAGACTACATGATCCAGGAGGAGGAGGTAGGACTCACAGTCAGAACATCAGGTCATGTGGTTCAGTGGGACCATGTGATCACGTGATCATGTGACTGTGTGAGCAGGTGGACGTGGAGCTGCCGAGTCCTTACCACCTGCATCAGCTGGAGGAGAGAATCCGAGTCCTGGAGAGAGAACAGGTGGAACTGATCAGTGTCCCAGTGCCGGAGTTTGAGGACGGAGACCCAGCGGACATCGTCCATGATTTCCAGAGGGTGAGACGCGCGCGTGCGTGTGGGTGTGGGTGTGGTTTACAAACTTCTCATAAACAGTGTTTATAAAGAGTCACTCAGAGGTCACTCAGAGGTCACTCAGAGGTCACTTCTATTTTACTTCTCGTGTCCCAGATGTTGACCGCCTACCTGGACCTGAATTTGAACAAGTGCTACGTCATCCCACTCAACACGTCCATCGTCCTCCCGCCCAAGAACTTCCTGGAGCTGCTCGTCAACGTCAAGGTAACGTCTAATCCAGACTTCATCCAGACTCCTAATCCAGATTTCGTCCAGAATCCTAATCCAGACTTCATCCAGACTCCTAATCCAGATTTCGTCCAGAATCCTAATCCAGACTTCATCCATACTCCTAATCCAGACTTCATCCAGACTCCTAATCCAGACTTCATATAGACTCCTTATCCAGACTTCATCCATACTTTATCCGGACTTCATCCAGACTTCATCCATACTTTATCCAGACTTCATACAGACTCCTTATCCAGACTTCATCCATACTTTATCCAGACTCCTAATCCAGACTTCATACAGACTACTTATCCAGACTTCATCCATACTTTGTCCAGACTTTATCCAGACTTCATCCAGACTCCTAATCCAGACTTCATATAGACTCTTATCCAGACTTCATCCATACTTTATCCAGACGCCATACAGACTCCTTATCCAGACTTCATCCATACTTTATCCAGACTCCTAATCCAGACTTCATATAGACTCCTTATCCAGACTTCATCCATACTTTATCCAGACTTCATCCATACTTTATCCAGACTCCTAATCCAGACTTCATATAGACTCATCCAGACTTCATCCATACTTTATCCAGACTTCATCCATACTTTATCCAGATTCCTAATCCAGATTTGATCCAGACTCCTAATCCAGACTTCATCCAGACTCCTAATCCAGACTTTATCCTGACTTCATCCAGACTCAATCCTGACTTCATCCAGAGCTGGAGATGACTGTAGTTCAGACAGAGTCAGAACATGTTTAAGGAAAATGTCTCAGAGAAAATATATAAACAGAACATACTAAGTTCTTCTGTCCTGCTGTGTCCTCTTCTGTCCTGCTGTGTCCAGGCGGGGGCGTACCTGCCTCAGTCATACCTGGTCCATGAGGACATGGTGGTGACGGAGCGTCTCCATCACGTGGACCAGCTCGGTTACTTCATCTACAACCTCTGTCGCGGCAAAGACACGTTCAAACTCCAGCGCAGAGACAGAATTCTGGGTAATGACCTCAACTCCTCCCACTCTCTTTAGCTTAGCACTTATGGAGATGTCCTCTGTTGTTGTCCTCTCATGTCCTCTGCTGTCCTCTGACGTCCTCGTGTCTCTGCTCGTCTTCACAGGGATGCAGAAGCGTGAAGCAGTGAACTGTCGTAAGTTCCGTCACTTCGGGAGTTCGGTTGTCATGGAGACTCAGATCTGCGAACTTTAAGATGTTTGTGTTGTTTTTTTCTTTGTTCAGATTTGAAACAGAAAAATGTGAAAAAAAAGTTTTCTACTTTGATGACAAGGGGGCGGGGCTTTCTACATTTATCTTTCAGCAAAAAAAGTTTAAATTATTTTAATCAAATTAACACAAATGTTTCCTGTCAGTCACTTTTATATGATTCATATAAACTGCTGAGTCACTGTTGAGTCATCAACATTGACTCAGCAAAAATAAACTGCTCTGAACACACACACACACTTGTGTTAAAATGTTTTTGATGAATGTCTTTAAACTCTTCTTGTATTCATGTGTGTGTGTACATAATCTCTTTAAAACGACAAAACAATAAAAACCACAAAAATCTGAGATTCGTTTGTTTTTGGTGACATGAAACCACACACACTTACTCACAGACACACTCACAGACACACACACAACACACACACACCACAGACACACAGACACATACACTCACAGACACGCACACTCACAGACACACACTCACACACACAGACACACACTCACCACAGACACTCACTCACAGACACTCCACACACACAGACACTACAGACACTCACTCACAGACACACACACACACTCACAGACACACACACTCACAGACACACACACACACTCACTCACACACACTCACAGACACACACACACACTCACAGACACACACACACACACTCACACACACACACACTCACAGACACAGACACACACACACCCTCACTCAGACACTCACAGACACACACACACACACACACACACACACACACTCACAGACACCACACTCACAGACACACACACACACACACCACACACAGACACTCACACACACACAGACACACACAGACACACACTCACTCACAGACACTCACTCACACACACACACACACACACCACTCACAGACACGCACACACACTCACTCACACACTCACACAGACACACACACACACACTCACACACAGACACTCACACACACACAGACACTCACACACAGACACACTCACACACACTCACTCACACACAGACACACACACACACACACACCACACACCTCACAGACACACACACACACACACACTCACACACAGACACACACACAGACACTCACTCACAGACACACACTCACTCACAGACACGCAACACACTCACAGACACACACTCACAGACACACACACACACACACAGACACTCACACACACACACTCACACACACCACACAGACACACTCACAGACACGCACAATCACACACACACACACACACACGCACACACACACTCACACACGCACACCACAGACACACACACACACACACACACACACACACACTCACACACAGACACTCACACACACAGACACTCACTCACACACACCACAGACACTCACTCACACACTCACACACAGACACTCACACACAGACACTCACTCACAGACACACTCACACAGACACACACAGACACTCACACACAGACACTCACACACACACAGACACCACTCACACACTCTCACACTCACAGACACTCACCACACACTCACTCACAGACACTCACTCACACACTCACAGACACTCACACACAGACACTCACTCACACACACTCACTCACAGACACTCACTCACAGACACACTCACAGACACGCACACTCACAGACACACACACACAACTTACACTGATGTAGATTTCATGACACAAGTCTTTAGCAAAAATCAAGTAAAATTCGAACTATCCCTTTAATCTCGTTACTTTGGTTGAAGCTGCTCTTTTCTGACGCTTATTCTAACTATCAATATGTCACATGACTCGGTTTACTGCGTGATTACGTCATATGCATGATCATGTCCACAGACACCACTCGGGGGCAGCACTGTGTTTATGACAAAATAAAGAAAAAGTACAGACTTCACGTCCTGGTGACGTCACCTGTGTGACACCTGACTCTGGTCCAGTTTGATTGTCACTGAAATTAAACTCAAATGCTGTAAAACGCAGAAAAATCCTCTTGTTTTTTGTTAAACAGCGGAGAAAAGAGCGTGGGCGATAGAACCACATCTCCCAGCGTGCACCGCGGCTCCGCTCGTCGCTCGCCGTGGAACAAACGTTTGTTCGCGGCAGTTTTCTGACGGTCACGCGCTGCTTTGTCCTCCATTGTCTCGTGGCGCGTTTCCTCGTTTTCCCGCAGCACAGGGACACGTGACAGGTGAGCGGACTCTTTTATCTCAAACCGGAAACGAAAAATAAACGAGTTTTTTGTGGCGGCGGTGAACTGATGTTAGCATGCTAATAGGAGAGCTCGCGGCATGTGTATCCGTCTCCATGGTGACGGGTTACTTCCGCCTGCCGGAGTGAATGATGACGTCACATGATTCAACAGACGGTTAAAGTTTAGTTTTTGTTCATTTTATGTTTACAAATAAAGTTGAAATAATCAATCATCTGTTCAAGTTTAACTGAAGTGAGTGAACACGTGAATGACATGAGTGAGCACATGAATGACGTGAGTGAGCACATGAATGACATAACTGAGCACATGATGTGAATGAACACATGAATGACGTGAGTGAACACATGAATGACATGACTGAGCACATGATGTGAGTGAACACATGAATGATGATAGCACATGAATGAGCACATGAACTGAGCACATGATGGCGGAATGAACACATGAATGACATGACTGAGCACATGATGTGAGTGAACACATGAATGACATAACTGAGCACATGATGTGAGTGAACACATGAATGGCGTGATGAACACATGATGACATGAGCACATGATGAGTGAACACATGAATGACATGACTGAGCACATGACGTGAGTGGACACATGAATGACGTGAGTGAACACATGAATGACATGACTGAGCACATGACGTGAGTGGACACATGAATGACGTGAGTGAACACATGAATGACGTGGTGATGGTGTGTTTTCAGGTGTTATGAACAACTATGAGGTCATGGGTCAGATTGGAGAGGGTGCGTTTGGTAAAGTGTTCCTGGTCAGAGAGAAGGGTAGAGACAGACAGAGTGTGGTCAAACAGATCGACCTCAGGAAGGTAAGACAGGACACACCTGTGCTGACCTTTGACCTCAGTCATCTGACCTCTGCTGAGTTAACATTAACCAGCTGTGTGTGTGTGTGTGTTTGTCAGATGTCAGTGAAGGACAGACAGTCGTCTCATAAAGAAGTGTCTCTCCTGTCAAAGATGAAACATCCCAACATCGTCTCCTTCATCACTTCATTTCAAGGTGAGTGAAAATCTGAATGTTTGAAAAGTGAAGAGCAGTGAGTTAACCACCAGGGGGCGACTGTGTGTGTGTGTGTGTGTGTAGAGAGTGGCAGTCTGTTCATAGTGATGGAGTTCTGTGATGGAGGAGATCTGATGAAGAGGATCAACATGCAGGGAGGACTCTTCCTGGCCCCACTGGGGAGCAGGAATGCGCCTTGCCCCACACACACCGCACACACCTGCCTTGGCGCACACACACACACACACACACACACACACACACACACACACACACACACACACTGCATGCTGTGCATGCACACACACAGTGTATGTGTGTTTTGTTCCTCAGATCTTGAGCTGTTCAGATCTGTCCTGGGCCTCAAACACATCCATGACAGAGATTCTGCACAGGAACATCCAAAGCTCAGGTAGCTTACACACACACACACACACACACACACACACACACACACACACACACACACACAGCGCTCTCATTGATCTTTGTCTTCTAGAACATCTTCCTCACCAGTGGAGGAATTAAAGCCAAACTGGGAGACTTTGGAATCGCGAGAATGTTGAATAAGTAAGTTTACACACACACACACACACACACACACACACACACACACACACACACACACACACATCATTCCTGGTGGCAGAACATTAGTGTGTGTGTGTGTTTAACATGTAGATGAAAATCACACAATCAAATCATATATGTGTGTGTGTGTGTGTGTGTGTGTGTGTAGTACCATGGAGATGGCCAGGACCTGTGTGGGGACACCATGCTACACTTCACCAAGTCTGTGAAACCAACGTTACAACAACAAGGCGTACACACACACACACACACACACACACACACACTATGTAACTGTGAGAAAAGTGTAAATTAAAGATAGTTATCAGCAGTCGTGTTTGTATAAGATGTTGACTTGTGTGTGTGTGTGTGTCCTCTCTGCAGGGATATCTGGTCTCTGGGTTGTGTCCTCTATGAGCTCTGCACCCTGAAACATCCAGTAAACACACACACACACACACACACACACACACACAGACACAATAAAAACTGAGTGTGTGTGTGTTGACCTGCAGTTTGAGGGCAGCAGTCTGCGGCAGGTGGTCAGTAAAATCTGCAGGGGGCGCTACAACCCAGTACCCAGCTGTTACTCGTCTGAGCTCCGCCTCCTGATCACTCAACTGTTCAAGGTGAGAAGACGTGAGATGAAAACAACATCACAGTAAACAATAAAGGGTCTGAGGATCCAGAGGAAGACCACAGTAAACAATAAAGGGTCTGAGGTCTGAGGATCTGAGGGTCTGAGGTCCAGAGGAAGACCACAGTAAACAATAAAGGGTCTGAGGATCCAGAGGAAGACCACAGTAAACAATAAAGGGTCTGAGGTCTGAGGATCTGAGGGTCTGAGGTCCAGAGGAAGACCACAGTAAACAATAAAGGGTCTGAGGATCCAGAGGAAGACCACAGTAAACAATAAAGGGTCTGAGGTTCTGAGGGTCTGAGGTCCAGAGAAGGTTGATGGTTGAAGGTCGAAGGTTGATAATCTGGTCTTTTGGAACCAGATTGTTGGAACGTTGAGACTGTTGATGTTACAGAAAAGCAGGAGACAGTCCCCGGTGTTGCTGGTCTTCTGTCAAACCCTGGTCTGTTGCTGTCAACTTGAGTGTTGAGGTCACTCATCGAGATGTTCACATCATGGCTGGTGATGAAAGTATCCTGTGACGTGTGTGCTGTGATGATCCTGTCGGTTTGCTGAGAATCCGGACCCTCCTCACACCGGGTCCTAGACTCCGACTGCTTTGATTATTTTAAATGTTCTTCATTTTCAGGTGAATCCTCGTCAACGTCCATCTGTCTCTTCTGTCCTCAAACGTCCTTTTCTGGAGACACTCAGCAAACACCTGCACCCACAGGTACACACAACTACACACAAGTACACGTAACTACACACAGCTACAAACAACTAACACAACGACACCGTGTGTGTGTGTGTGTGTGTGTGTGTGTGTGTGTGTGTGTGTGTGTGTGTGTGTGTGTGTTGTGTGTGTGTAGGAGGATCAGTCACCAAAGCTGCAGAGAAACAGAATAACAGCTAATCCTCCAGGTTTGACACACACACACACACACGCATGATGACAACATGAATCACGGTGTCACTCTCTGGTCCAGAGATGATCCACAGATCCAGAGGAGGAGGAGCCGTGAAGAGACAGAGCGCCAAACCGGTGTGGAGGGCCCCGTCCACAATCAACGGACCCGCCCACCACAGAGTAATGACGTTAATCTGAACACTGAAGAGACAAAATCAGTGTGTGTGTGTGTGTGTGTGTGTCACATGACTAAACAATGACAACATGAACTTGTTTTCAGCCTCTTCATCTCAGAGCAGCAGACAGAGAGGTCAGAGGTCAACACAACCACAGGTGAGTTTCAGTTAGTGACATCATCACATCTGTCACCTTTGACCTAACACAGGTGTTCTCTGCTCACACACACACACACACACACACAGGGGTCAGTACCAGCACTATCACGCTCAGCTGGACGCTCTTCATCTTCATCATCATCATCGTCGCCCACGTCCTCAGGAGGAAGTCGAGCGGCGTGAAGATCAGGCTCCGCCTCCTCCTGTGGAGCCATACCAGCTGTGAGTGACCTTTGACCGCTGTGTTAATTTAATATGAATTCAATTGTTTTCACACTGATTGTTTGTAAACAAACAAAAACAATCATGACATCATCATTAGCTGCAGTCACAGGAGTTAGCTAACAAAGCTAAGCTAACATTGATTTAAAGGAACAATTCAACATTTCAGCATCATGACTCTGTTGGCTTAGCTTAGCACTGAGGTAGACGTCTCACATTTGTTTTAAATGAACTAAACTGAGTCTTTATGCTAAAGCTAAGCTAATGCTGTGTCTGTGTGTCAGTGTTGCTGCAGCTCGTCATGAATATCTACAGAGAAAATATGAAGCTAAAGAATATAAACTGAGAGCAGAGAAACAACTGGTAACACACACACACACACACACACAACACACACACACCACTGCTCTAACCTTTGACCTCTCAGGGTCTGCGTCCATGCACAGCTGAGAGTCACAGACCTGGAGGTCAGGAACTGGACAAGGGACGACCTGAGGATAGGAGACAGGAGGGACAGCAGGTGAGACGTCCATCAATCTTTATTTATATAACATTTATATACATTTAAAATGTAACACAAGTGTGTGTGTGTCTGTGTGTGTCTGTGTGTGTCTGTGTGTGTGTGTGTGTGTAGGAGTACCTGCGTCAGCTGGATGTCATTAGACATCAGTATCATCAAGAGATGAGACATAGGAGACTGAGAGCAGAGGTAAACACACTAACCTTAAAAACCAGTCAATCACTAACCTTAACCAGTTAATCAATAACCTTAAAAACCAGTGAATCACTGACCTTAAAACGGTTAAAATCAGCCAACACAAACTCATCCTCCTCCCCTCCAACGGTAGATGCTAACCTTAACCAGTTAATCACTAACCTTAAAAACCAGTGAATCACTGACGCAGCAGTTAATCCCGCAACTGCCAGCAGTTAATCACTAACCTTAACCAGTGAATCAATAACCTTAAAAACCAGTGAATCGCGGCCTTAACCAGTTAATCACTAACTTAACCCAGTTAATCACTAACATAACCAGTTAATCACTAACCTTAAAAACAGTGAATCACTTTAACCTTGGCAGCAAGTTAATCGCATAACCTTAAAACAGTTCATCACTAACCTTGACCCAGTTAATCGCATAACCTTAAAAAACAGTTCATCACTAACCTTACTTAACCAGTTAATCACTAACCTTAACCCAGTTAATCGCAACATAAAAACCAGTCAATCACTAACCTTAACCGATTTAATCAGCCTTGCTTAAAACCGGTGAATCACTGACCTTAAAAAACGATTATCACTAACCGCAACCGGTTAATCACTAACCTTAACCAGTTAATCACTAACCTTAACCAGTTAATCAATATGTAAAACCAGTTAATCACTAACATAAAAACAGTTTCATCCACTAGCCATAACCAGTTAATCACTAACCTTAACAGTTAATCACTAACCTTAACCAGTTAATCAACCTTAAAACCAGTTCATACTTTAACCTTAAAAACAGTCAATCACTAACCTTAACCAGTTAATCAATCCAACCTTAAAAACCAGTGAATCACTGACCTTAAAACAGTTCATCACTAACCATAACCAGTTAATCACTACAACATAACCAGTTAATCACTAACCTTAACCAGTTAATCAATAACCTTAAAAACCAGTGAATCACTGACCTTAAAAAACAGTTCATCACTAACCATAACCAGTTAATCACTAACCTTGTAACCAGTTAATCACTAACCTTAACCAGTTAATCAATAACCTTAAAAACCAGTTCATCACTAACCTTAAAAAACAGTTCATCACTAACCATAACCAGTTAATCACTAACCTTAAAAAACAGTTGATCACTAACTTTAACCTAAACACAACCAAATCTTTGTCCTAAACCAGTTCCTCAGCGAGCTCCTGCCTCATTAGGACCAGGTTTTGGTCTCACACAGTCACACTCATGTTGCTTTCAGACTGAACCAGAACACAAACATGAGGCGTTTGTGGGACAAAGCCAGCGCCGCGTGTTCAACAGAGGCGGCGCAGCTGCAGCCACAGGTGCGCTTTAGTTTCTCTACAGATCAGATAAGAAACTGACGTCATAGAGCTGCAGAGTCGCCCCTGGTGGATATTCACTATATTTTCACTTGTGCAGGGCGTGGCGCTCTGCAGCTGATCAGAGAGAACAAACACAAGGTGAGATCAGTGCTGCCCCTGTCTGTCACATCAGGACACACACAGGAAGTGTGCTGTGAGTCACATGACCGCCAGAGTTACAGTGGGACTGTCTTTCTGCAGAAGGGAATCATGTTTGAGATCCGCTTAGAAGACCACAAGACGAGAGACAGAGGTAGGCGAGAGACAACAAGGCGGTCAGTGATGTTTCCTGTCCTCTTCATGTCTTCTACTCGTCTTCTCTGTTTTATGTCTTTTGTCTCTTGAGCAGGACAATGACCCTCTGAACAAGACTCTGAGCTTCCAGGAGGGGAGGAGTTGAAGCTCAGGGATTGGTCAGAGGAAAGGAAGGGGTGGAGTCAGAGGACTCCTCAGCTGGATGCTCTCCAACGCCAACTCCATCTACGACACAGTGGTGGAGACGAACAAGGTGCAGTGTTTACAAAACACATGTTAGTCCGACTGAAACTTTAAAAAATCTGACTGGACTGGAATCAGTCTGCTGAAACTGGACTGGAATCTTAGTCTGACTGAAACTGACTGGAAACAACTGGAGTTAGTCTGACTGAAACTGGACTGGAAACCGTTAGTCTGACTGAAACTGTACTGAAAGCAGTCTGACTGAAACTGTACTGGAAACCGTTAGTCTGACTGAAACTGGACTGGAATCACGTTAGTCTGACTGAAACTGGACTGGAACTAGTCTGACTGAAACTGGACTGAAACCGTTAGTCTGACTGAAACTGGACTGGAAACTTAGTCTGACTGAAACTGTGCTGAAAACCGTTAGTCTGACTGAAACTGTACTGGAAACCGTTAGTCTGACTGAAACTGGACTGGAATCCGTTAGTCTGACTGAAACTGGACTGGAATCACGTCTGACTGAAACTGGACTGGAAACCGTTAGTCTGACTGGAAACGAAAACTGGCTGGAACTTAGTCTGACTGAAACTGGACTGGAAACCGTTAGTCTGACTGAAACTGGACTGAAAACCGCTGTTGGAAACTTAGTCTGACTGAAACTGTACTGAAAACCGTTAGTCCAACTGAAACTGTAAATCTGAAACTGGACTGGAAACACGTTAGTCTGAAACTGTACTGAAAACCGTTAGTCAACTGAAACTGTACTGAAAACACGTTAGTCTGAAACTGGACTGAACACAGCTGCTGAAAAAGTCTGACTGTACTGAAACTTGACTGAAACTGTACTGAAACGCGTTAGTCTGACTGAAACTTGACTGGAATCACGTTAGTCTGACTGAAACTGGACTGAAAACACGTTAGTCCGACTGAAACTGGACTGAAAACACGTTAGTCTGACTGAAACTGGACTGGAAACACGTTAGTCCGACTGAAAACACATTAGTCCGACTGAAATGGAGCTAGTCTTAGTCAGACTAACAAACCTGGATCACGTAACCCTGTTCTTTAACCCTGAAGTAGAAGGAGACAACGTATGAACTGCAGCAGCGTCTGTCTCACTGTCCGTCAGACTACGACCTGAGTGAGTGATGAACGTATGAATGTTCTCAGTTCGCAGACTCTGGACTCAAGGTCGTCCAAACACTCTGCTCAACGCTCTCGCTCACGCTCAGCTCACCTCCTCTACTCTGCACTCACCGACTGCAGGTATGACATCATCACTGTGACATCATCTTCACAGCGTTCTCACAGCTGACTGTTCAGTGTCTTCAGTCCCAGATCCACATCCAGAGGAGGACTGTGACATGGAGACGGCTGAAGAGAGTCCAGAGCTGAAATCAGACGACGAGGACACGTAAGTCCATCCTCTGTCTGTCTGTCTGTCTGTCTGTCTGTCTGTCTGTCTGTCTCTCTGCTGAAGCCGAGTCTTCGTCTGTCCTCATCAGGAACTTCGAGGATTCGGACGACGAGCTCAGGGACGCGGTGGCTGACTCCATGAAGAACCTGTTCATCATGGACGAGGA